>NW_007145437.1:963177-1060996 GCF_000164805.1 Carlito syrichta
TGTGTCATCTTTGATTTCTTTGAGCAGTGTTTGTAGTTTTCATTGTAAAGGTCTTTCACATCTCTGGTTAGGAAGATGTCAAGGTATTTCCATTTTTTTGTGGCTGTTGTGCATGGAATTGTGCTTTTTATTTGGCTTTCTGTTTGTTTATTATTGGTGTAAAGAAATGCGATTATCTTTTGTACATTTATTTTATATCCTGAGACTTTGCCAAAGTCCTTTGTCAGTGTAAGGAGATTTTTGACAGATTCTCTTGGGATTTCAAGGTATATGATCATGTCATCTGCAAAGAGAGGTAACTTGACTTCCTTTTTTCCTATTTGGATACCCCTGATTGCCTTCTGTTCTCTGATTGCTCTAGCCAGAACTTCCAATACTATATTGTACAGGAGGGGTGAGAGTGGGCATCCTTGTCTTGTTCCAGTTTTCAGGGGAAATGGTTCCAATTTTCGTCTGTTTAGGAGTACGCTGGCTGTGGGTTTCTCATAGATGGCTTTTACTATTTTGAGCTATGTTCCCTGTATGCCTAGATGTTCGAGGGTTTTAATCAAGAAGGGATGCTGGATTTTATCAAAAGCTTTTTCTGCATCTAATGATATAATCATGTGGTTTTTGTTTTGACATCTGTTGATGTATTTAATTACATTTATGGTTTTACAAATGTTGAACCAGCCCTACATCCCAGATATGAAGCCTACTTGGTCATGATGGATGATTTTTGAGATGTATTGTTGAATCCAGTTTGCTAGGATCTTGTTGAGAATTTTAGCATCTATGTTCATCAAAGATATTGACTGTAGTTCTCTTTCTTTGTTGGGTCATTAGCTGGCTTGGGTATCAATGTGATGTTAGCTTCGTAAAATGATATGAGGAGAGTTCCATCTTTTTCAATTGCCTGGAATACCTTCAGGATTGGTACTAGCTCCTCCTGAAATGTCTTGTAGAATTCTGCTGGAAAGCCATCTGGACCAGGGCTTTTTTTTTGTAGGTAGTTTTGTTATTACATAGTCAATTTACTTGACTGTTTTTGGTCTATTTATGGTCTCAGTTTCTTCTTGTTTCAACCTAGGCAGGTTGTGTGATGTCAGAAAGTCCTCCATTTCCTTAAGGTTTTCAAGTTTGTTTCCATACAAGTGTATGTAGTAGTATCTAATAATCTTTTGTATTTCTTCAGCGTCAGATGTGACCTCATCTTTTGTGTTTCTGATTGTGTTTATTTGGGCTTTTTCTCTCTTTTTCTTGGTCAGTCTAGCTAGGAGACCATCGATCTTGTTTATCCTTTCGAAGAACCAGCTTTTTGTTTCATTGATGTTTTGTATTATCTTTTTGTCTTCTATGTCTGGATTTGGGCTTTTATTTTGGTGATCTGAATTCTTCTGCTAAAATTAGGGTTTTGGTGGTCTTGCTTTCCCAGCTTCCTTAGGTGGCTTGTTAGGCTATTAATTTGTGATCCTTCCATTTTCTTCATGTGCGTTTGTAGGGATATGAATTCCCCTCTTACTACAGCTTTCATGGCGCCCCAGAGATTTTGGAAAGATGTTTCTTCATTTTCATTTGTTTCCAGATACTTTTTAATCTCTGTTTTGATTTCATCATTGACCCAGGAGTTGTTTAGCATCACGCTATTTAGTGTCCATGTCTTTGTGGGTTTTAGGGGGACATTGTTGGTGTTGATGTTTATTTTTATTCCACTGTGGTCCAAGAAGGTACATGATAAAATTTTGGTTCTTTTAAATTTACTTATACTTAATTTATTGCCAAGTATGTGGTCAATCTTAGAGTATACCCCATGCAGTGATGAGTAGAATGTATATTCTGTGGTCTATTAATGGAGCATTCTGTAGTATCAGTTAAGTCCATTTGGTCAAGAGTCATACTGAGGTTTTGTATCTTGTTGCTGATTTTTTCTCTTGATGATCTGCCTAGGGTTTGAGTGGGATGTTGAAGTCCCCAGCTATTATGTTGTTGGAGTCGATATCATTTTTTAGTTCACTGAGAACCTGCTTTATGAAAGTTGGCGCTCCTATGTTGGGTACATATATGTTTAAGATGGATATTTCTTGTTGATGGATTGAACCTTTTATCATTATGTAGTGACCTTCTGTATCTTTTTTAATTTTTAATAACTTGAAGGGTATTTTGTCTGAAATTAAGATTGCTACTCCTCCTTTCTTTTGTGTTCTGTTTGCCTGAGAGTTTCTTTCCCATCCTCTTACTTTGAGTCTGTGAGTGTCCTTTCTAGTGAGATGTGTCTCTTGAAGGTAATAGATTATTGCCTGATAATATTTTATCTATTTTGCCATTCTATGTCTTTTCAGTGGTGCATTTAGTCCATTCACATTTAGGCTAATAATTGAAATGCAAGAGTTGATCCCTGTGATAAGGTTCTTACAGAGTTGTTGTTACTATTTGTTTGTTGTCTTTCTTTTGGTTTTGGAGTTGGTTCATGTGTGTTTTTAATCTTTTGCCTGTATTATTGTGAAGAATGTTGTTGTTCTTTTTTCCTTTTCTTCTGTGTTCAGTACTTTCTTAAGTGTTTCTTGTAGAGGTGGTCTGGTGGCAGTGTAGGTTCTTAGGGATTGGATATCTGGGAAAGATTTCAATTCTCCCTCACTAATGAAGCTTAGCTTGGCTGGGTAGGTTATTCTTGGTTAAAATTATTTATTTTTTAGAACATTGAAGATAGGGCTCCAGGCTCTCCTAGCCTGGAGGGTTTCTGTGGATAAATCTGCTGCTATTCTAATTGGTCTTTCCTGGTAATCAGTCTGGCCTTTTTCTCTTGCTGCCTTTAGGATTTTTTCTTTTATAGCCACTTTGTTTAGGTGAATTATTATGTGTCTGGGAGTTGGTCATCTCATTTGTTGTCTTACAGGGGTTCTCTGAATCTCTTGTGCTTGAATTTTTGTATCACTGAGATGAGGGAAGTTTTCTTGAATGATTTCATGAAATATTTGTTCCAGTGTGACCTCTGACTCTCTCCCTGCCTCAGGAAGGCCCATTACTCTTAGATTGGGTCTCTTGAAGTAATCATTCATCTCCTGATGGTTTTGTTCTGACTTTTTAAGCTTCTTTTCTGTGTTTTTGATAGTTTGGGTTAGTTCTGTATTTTGTCTTCAAGTTCTGAGATTCTTTCTTCTGCTTGGCTAATTCTGCTTTCCATGCTAGTTAGTTTGTTATTTATTTCCATCACAGTATTCTTTACTGCTGTTATTTCTGTCATCAGCTCCTTCCTATTTTCCTCTTGTCTCTCCTCAATTTTTTAAATTATCTCTATTAATGCCTTGATGTCTGGGTTTGTTGCTTGTGACCAGTCATTATGGGGGCTCTTCATTGTTTGTGTTCCGAAGTCTTTTTTCTCAGTGTCTGACCTCCCAGGTGTCTGTGTGAGCCCTGTATTCTTCTTTTGGTTTTTTTTCATTTGTGCAGATTTTCCCTCCCTACTTTTCCCTTCCCTCTACTTCCCCATCTTGTTTAATTTTGTTATTCAGGGGTGAAGGGGTTTCTTTTACTTCTGTTTGTTCAATCTCCTATTCTTCCTAATATATTTCCTCTTACTTTGTTCAGTTCTGGAGTTGGACTGTGGGTTGAGGGCAGTCCTTTCTGTTGTTTTGGGATTTAATTAAGGGAGGAGCTGTGATTCAAAATCTCTCTGCAGATCCTGGTATCTGCCAACAGCTGTATGGATAGTCTGAAATCCACTTCCCACTGCCTTGGAGTCTGTCCATGCAGTGGGGTTGTAGGTTTACTCCCTGAAAGCAAAATGAGGTTAACAGAGGGAAGAGAATGGAGCAGGCAATGGGGGGAGGAGGGTGGAGAGAGAGAGAGAGGAGTAAGAGGGAAAGAGAGAGGAGTAAGAGGGAAACTGGTAAGTGAAAAGAGACACAAAGACTGAGACAAATATAAAGAAAATTAATAACCACGACTGAAAACTAACCAACAACCATATAAAAATTTAAAACATACAATGATGCTAACGTACACACTGATCAACCTCCTTATTGATGTGCTACTCCTTTATACAAAGATGGGGTTTACAAAGAAATAAGAAAAAAGGAAAAGGGAAAAAAAAAGAAAAAAAAGTGGGGAAGGGATAGATTAACATCAGTAGACTAACAGAACCAGCCAAGCACACTCTGGGACTTTTCCTTTAAGTCCAATGTCCTTTCAGCTCTGATTTCTAGCTGTCTTTTCAGGCTGGTAGAATTGTTCACAGTTATGGTCAGTTGCCCCTGGCCTGCTGTGAAGAACAGTTCAGATATGGGCTCCCTGCGCAGTCTATTACTGAGATCTGGCTTTTTCTGTTTTTCAGGAGGGATGAGCCTCTGCCATTCCCGTTTTGATGTTGTTACCTTGGTTTCCCAGCAGGTGGTGCTATCCCACGGCTACTGTCCTGAGGTGAGTGAGCCAGCTACAAATCCACGACCTGCCATGGCAACTTCATGGGGGGAGTTCCACAGTCCTTTCTTTGGGCTAGGGGTGTGGCGTGGCAGCAGCAGCAGAAGCCAGGCAGTGGCAGCCGGCAGCGGCAATCTCAGAAGATCCTGTTTGTGGGGGCTTCACGGTCTGAAGTCGTGGGTTGCTTCAGGCATGAGCTGGGAATGACCACAGCAGTGGCATCTGTGACTGCAGGAGCAGCCCGGTCCCCCATGATATCCGAGTAGTTACAGTGGGTGACGGTGGTGGCTTAGCTCTCTGTGAAGAGCAGGCTGTGGAAGATGGGAGCTGCAGCCCCTAGGGGAGAGCCAGGGTCCTTATGGGTGTTCATGCCGCCCTATCGCCATCTTGCTGGAAGTCCAAATATTTTTAATATAATACAATAAATGTACACAGGTTCTTTGTAATCCTTCTGCCTATTAATTTCTTCTTTTTCTTCAAGGATTTTTTGGACACTTCTGTAAAAATTTCTTTGTAACCCTTTCTTGCATACTTTATCACACCATCCCAAACAACACACAATTAAGTTTCTAAATAAATTTATTTTTGAAAGACAGACTTCTTTTTTCATTCTTAAAATGTGTGCTTTCTTAAAGGTGTGTATATATATATATATATATATATATATATATATATGTATACACACACACACACTGTATCTTCAACACAATAAAATATGTGCTAAATACTCATTGACAGATATCTACCAGATGAATGAACTAATAGATAAAATTACATTAAAAATTAGAAATATAAGTAAATTCACACTTGAAATAAAAAGGAAGTTTCACAGAGAAGGTAACATTTGATCTGAGCCTTGAAATCTTAAAATCATCAATAGGCATTTGGTAAGGGGGAAAATTTTTTTTGCAATTATGATCTTTCACTTAGAAGAACATGTTTTATTTCTTAGTCAGAGTTTAAATTACTCATAAAAGATTCTTCTGTTTTCACTAGCTCCCCAGCAAATTAAATAAATATCTTAAACTTTTTAAGTGGTGCACCCATACTTCTAACATCCAAAATTTAGTAAAACTATGAATGTGTTTTTGCCATATGCTGATTTTTTGTTTGGAGTCATTTGTGGGCCTCTGTATCTGATTCTGCTTTCAGAATAACATTACTATGAGCAACTACAGTCATTTCATTAAAAAATCCTTTTAAGCCTCTCAACTTCCTGAATCACTTTTAGTTTTTAAAGGCTAAGTTCACTTTTTCACAAAATGGCTCTAAGCTATTATATTTTTCCTTTACAATATCTCTAAATTGCTGCTTTTCTTCCCTTAGACTTTTCTCTATATTGACCAGTAACTCTTCACTTTTTTTCTCTAAATTAGGCATGAAAAACCATTTTTAAAATTTTATGCTTTAATAGAGAATTTTTAGGGCCATGAAACCATTCTGTTTGGTAATATAATTGTGGATACACGTCATTATGCACTTGTCCAAACCTGGAGGATGCACTACACAAAAAGTGAGTCCTAAACTGTAATCTCTGGGTGATAATGATGTGTCGATGTAGGTTAATCAATTGTAACAAAAGTGACACTGGAGTGGGATTGTTGATAATGGAGACAGAGGATAGTTAGGGAATCTCTGTTCCTTCTGCTGATTTCTGCTGTTAACTGAAAATTACCCTAAGATATAAAGTCTGTTTTAAAGAATCTTGTGCTTTATACTTTATATTGCATCATATTCTGGCCAAGACCACCTCTACATCATTTTTTTTTTTTAATACATAAAGACTTTCCTAAATACCTAGTTTTTTTCTGATAATGTGCTATTTGGGATTCAATAACAATCTAATTGTATATTTTACACAAAAGCAATTTAAAAGTCTATGATGATTAATTTAGAATAGATCTACAAGCTCATAGTGATATAATTTTATAACCTTTAACATAACTTTAAGACTTAAATATGAAATTTATATAGACTATATTTACATCATCGCCACATAATTTCCCTCCTCCAACTAATAAATGTTAGTAGAAGATTGAACTTCAGATTTAGTCTACTACATGATTCTTTCTATCTGTACATGTAATAGTCTAATTCACTAAAGAATGATACCCAAAGCCATAAATCCAGGCTCAATATTTCTAAAATGAAGTAAGACTTATTTCATTTTGCCTAATTCATTCAATGTTCATCACATGAAATGCTCTGAAAAAACAAACATATTGAACTAAAGTTTATGTTAGAAAAATATTTATACTCTTAGCACAGTGATGTGATCACAAAGCATTCACATGGATGTGTGTCTCTTAAATGCATATTCCATGTAACTAGGATTCCTTGGAAAGTATTGCATGAGATCAGTCACCTAGTCCTTTTACTGAATTAGCCCTCATCTTGAGTTTCTGTCCATTATCATTGTTTCCATAATGTTCACCAACATATTCCTTTTTTAGGAATTATAGTTTAAAATAATATCTAATGATTTCTTGAAAATGTAGTATATTTTAATTTGAGGTTATATAATTTCATTGATACATAATAGTTGTACATATTTTTGGGTCAAGTGATATTTTGATACATGTATACAATGTGTTATAATCAAATCAGGATAACTGAGATATCCATCACCTCAATCATTTATCATTTCTTTACATGAGGAACATTGCAATTATTTTATTCCAGCTAATTTGAATTATAAAAAAGAATGAAATCCTATCATCTGCAGAAATATGGAAGGAACTGGAGTTCATTATGTTAAGTGGAAAAAGCCAGCCCCCCCTCAAAAAAGCAAATATTGCATGTTCTCACTCATATGTGGGAGCTAAAATAGTGAATCTCATGGAAGTAGAGAATAGATTGATGGTTACCAGAGGCTGTGAAGGTTAGATTACTCTTTTACTTTCTATACTGTCAGGCTCCCTCAAACCCTTAATATAATTATGCCACTTTTTAAAAGTATTGACAATATTTTTATAAGTCAATTAAGTCACATTATCATATTATTTTGAGTTGGCAGTTAGTGGAGAGAGACTAATACAACTTGGAGATAAATAAAATACTACAGGAAGGCATTTCAAGATGAAAATTGCTTCTAGAGGTAAAATCAGAAATCACATTTAAGGTACTTTTGACGGCCAGCTCTGAATGTGCCAAGATAAATTTCATATAGCTTTATAATGTGGATTAGTTTGTTTAAAGAAAACAAGTATAGCACCTTCGGAATTAATAAGAACACATCAGTAAATATCTTCATTCTAATCTTTCAACAGAAGGCTTTAAAAAGCTATTCACAGTTGTTTGTGAAACACCCTGCTATTTTCACTAGACTAAGAAAGCTTATAGGATTAATAGGGCGATTACATTATCAGTTGTTACATTGCTTTCTTTGAGTGACTCAAACCATTTACATTATGAACCTGGAACTAATGTCATTTTGGAATTATTAGGCTTCATAGAGGTTTAATTGAGCATCAGCTTGAGACTAGATAAATTCCTCATCAACACATTGTTATCAAGCAGCTGATACACACAACACCTGCATCAAATGTCATGGAGAAAGAAAAAAAGCATCTTAACACCTAAGATGGCAGAAGTATACATTTTAATTAAGTAATTTTCTTTTAATACTATGAGAGCCATTATTAATCAAAACATAAAATAATTTAATGAGTTATATGTGATAACATTTAAAATTGGTCATTTAGAATTTATTCCTAGTTTGTTTGTTTTTTTGAGTTAGAGTCTCACTTTGTCACCCAGACTGGAGTGCAGTGGCCGCTCCCGGCCACCGCAGCTTCGACCTGCTGGGCTCGGGCGATCCTTCCGCCTCAGCCTTCCAAGTAGCTGGAATTACAGGCATGCGCTACCACGCCCGGCAGATTTTTTGATTTATTCTAGAGATGAGGTCTCACTGCCCAGGCAGGTCTCCAACCCGCGGGCTCAGGCAATCCACTCACCTCAGCCTCCCAAAGCCACGGGATTACAGGCTGAGCCACCGAGCCCAGCTTTAGAATTTATTCCTTAATCAACTTTAAGATTCATAGAATAAGTTCTAAAAGATTTTTTCTATTTTTTTCTGCCATATTCCTAAACTGTCATTCAGTCTGTGCCTGAAAATCAACATTAAGGAATAATTAAAGTTGCCTGTTCCACATATGCAACAAACACAATATGTGTCTGATTGTTTAAAAGTTAATTCCTTTTCCTTCATAAAATTTTACCAAATTATATATTTACATTTTGAGGTTAAATTATTTTATATACCCTTAACTACACAGAAAATTTCATAAAGGTGGGACCATTTTCAGTTTAACTCATACTGTATCCTTGATGCCTGTTACAGTGTCTGATTCATGGTAGACAGTCGGTAAACAATATTTGCTTAATATAAAATAATATTTGTTTATCTACAAATTCACCAGTTAATCTTAATTTTATCTTTGGAAACTTTCAAAACAAGGCAATCTTATTGTAGTAGCTATTTTGAATGGAGTTACTGTTAAGAGACAGTTGATTTTCTTCTGTGTTATTTAGGACTTTTAGGATTAGTTTTGCTGTTGATAGAAATCATATATAACAGTAGCATAAAAAAGGACAAGTTCATTTCTTTCTCACGAAGAAGTCTAGAGTCAGACAATCATGGGTTGACTGTGTCTTATAGTCATCTCCTTGGGTCTCTTAGAAGCTATCGCAATAGTTTTTAATCCAAAATTCCCTTTAAAGAGAGCTTTATTTACATCAACTTCAATTATCCTGTAAAAAAAGAAAACAAATTACTTTTTATCAGGAGGTTTATGTACCACCTCTTTATGCCTTTCACTGGTCATAACTTAGTCATATACACAACTAGCTCAAATCATCCCACCATAGCCATTGTCCCCTCCTTCGGTAGTATTACATTCCCCAAGTTTTAGTCAGACAGGTGGATGACAAAAATGAAATAAAGATTATATTTCAAGGTTTTCCTTGAAGCTGGATATGTCCACATGACTAGATTTTGGCTGTTGCTATATAATGAAAGTATATGTGCAAATTCAAGGAATTTTTCTGAACAGAGAGGTATGTTCTTTTTATTTTCTTTCCTTCTTCCTGGTTGGAATGATGATGACTCTAAATCTCATGTTGATCTCCTTACGATTTTTAACACAATAAACATTCTTGCCCATTTTCTGTTTCTCACCAAAATGTGATTTTTTATTGTAAGCCTTGGATAAGTAAGTAGACATCTGAACAATGTAGCATTTAATTGCATTTTAATGTTTTATTGAGTTTTTGACAGCTTTCTTGAGCATGTCACCACAAACTATAGATTCTTTTTATTAGAAGCACTAGTTTAAACATCACATAGTGAGTTTCTAATTTTTTTCCTGCCTTGAATATTTTAAAAGAAAAACTCAGTAAGAAATCTCCAATTATATTCCTTTTTTGTTTAAATGACTGCATTGCATACTGAAGAATATCTAAAAATTTTACTCTGTAATTCTGACCATGATTCATTCAGATTAAGTTTTTATTTATAGCTTATTTTTCTTATTTATGTATGCACTCTACTCATACTCATATTTCTCAGATATATTTCCTATCTTCCCTGTTTCCTTACCCAACAAAACCTCTACTTTAATTGCACATTTCACAGAACACTCATTTATTGTCTTATGTCACTCTTTCCCATGGAGGTTGTCACATGCTTTCTAAAGATGCATCTATTCTGATCTTCTCAGCAAGAAACAACCATCTGATTCTCTGAATTCATAAGGCAACATAGCTACCTACGACATTTATCTCATTCTACTTGGCAGCATGTGTGTTTATGTGTGAATGTTGTACATATGCTTATAAATGTATTTATGTTCTATTGAAATGTTTAGGAGTTGTTCTGCAGAACTCTAACAGCATATCTTGCACAGAGCATACACTGAAAAAATATTTTTTGGACAAAATAAGACTACTTAATCTCAATCATTCAGATGAATACACTGTCATGCAGTGCCTTCTCTTGCAATTTAGAAATTAACTCTGCATTCTATTAGTGTTCTGATCTTGCCAGTTATGTTGGTAACTGATTTCAAGATCATTCACTTTTGTAGATGAACAAGGACTGTGCCTTCCCCTATCAATTCACAGAGAAGATTTGTGAATAGACTACATATGATCAGAAAAAATATTATGCTTTTCCTATGATAGAATCGTTCTAGAAATGCCAATTATGATACTTCTCCACCCATAACCTTCTGAGGAAAAGTTTCTTGAGCTTCATGCGAAGGCAAACCTAGATGACAAATCATTTTTTTTTTTTTTTGAGTTGGAGTCTCACTCTGTCGCCCAGACTGGAGTGCAGTGGCCGTTCCCGGCCAAGCAGCCTCGACCTGCTGGGCTCCGGAGATCCTTCCGCCTCAGCCTTCCAAGTAGCTGGAATTACAGGCATGTGCTACCACGCCCAGCTGATTTTTTGATTTATTGTCGAGATGAGGTCTTGCTGCCCAGGCAGGTCTCGAACCCGCGGGCTCAGGCAATCCACTCACCTCAGCCTCCCAAAGGCGCAGGATTACAGGCTGAGCCACCGAGCCCGACTGACAAATCATTTTTTAATCACAGTATCAAAAATGCATTTCCAAATTTTTAGGCAAGTATGTGTGTATGTGTGTGTGTGGGGGGTTAGAATGTCACATTTTATAAGCATATCTGTCTTCTCCAAGTTTATATTTTTGCTACTCAAATATTTTATTTACCTATTTTTTTGAGAACAAAGAATTTGGTTATGTGTTTATCAATACGGAAAGCATCAATCTCATTTGTTACAGAGATATATTTCAGTATTTGTACCAAGCATCAGTCATCCTTTTGCCAAAGTGACTACTGAGCAGCTATAACTTGTCCTAGCAAACATAACCTTGTCATACCTTTTTAAAAGTAGGACTCCAGCAATTAAAAAAAAAGTTTTGACCAACAAAAACTAAAAAACAATAGGTCTTATTCTTTTACTTTAAACCCAAAAGCTTAGTATAACTTTGGGCTTTCAACATCAAGATTTAAGTCAAATATTTTTATAATAACATTAAGTTATGCAAACTAGTACTTTGAACTCACCCCCCAGGTTATACATACTCTTACTCAATCATGCAAAGAATTGAATTCTTTATTTGTGATATCCATAAACATTGCTATTCTATCCTCTGAAGATGGACTTGGCCTCCATACACATTTTTTGTCATTGGACTCTAATTTTTGTATTATTACTTAGATCTTGCTCATTTTTATACTAACAAAATGTCTGGTTTTGATTTGTGTTTTTGGGGGCAGGAGGAAGTGAACTTTTAAAAATTTCAATAGCTTTAGGAATATGTGTTATAGTTATGAAAAGGTCTGGACTTTAAGTGTACCCGCCACTCCCACTAGTGCACATTGTATCCAATAGGTAATTTTTCACCCCCCCCTTTGAGTCTCCAATGTCCATTTATACCATTCCGTATGCCTTTACAGACCCATAGCTTAGCTTCCATGAATAATTGAGATCATATGGTATTTGGTTTACTATTCTTGCATTACTTCACTTAGGACAGTGGTTTCCAATTCCATCCAAGTTGTTGCAAACCACATGATTTTATTATTTTTATGGCCAAATAGTATTCCATTATTTTATATATATACATATATCATGTTTGCTTTATACTGATCAGCCAAGGTTTATTCCACATCTTTGCAATTGTGAAATATACTGTGATAAACATAGAGTATCAATGTCGTCTTTATATTCTTTTCCTTTGGGTAGATACCAAGTAGTGGGATTGCTGGATCAAATGGTAGATCTACTTTTACTTCTTTAAGAAATCTGCATACTGTTTTCCAAACAGGTTGTACTAATTTACCTTTCATTAACAGTATATCTGCCTTCCCTACGCCAACATCTATTGTTTTTTTACTTTCTAATAGTGGCCATTCTAATTTGGTACTTCATTGTGATTTTAATTCACATTTCTCTGATGATTAGTGATGTTGAGCAATTTTTCTTCTCTTTCTTTTTTTTAGATTAGAAAATATAGTTTATTTAGAAAGCAAATTAGAGAAAGAGGAGTTTCTCCTCAAGGTAGGGGAAGAAGCCAAAGCCAAGAAGCATGGTAACAGCCAAAGCTCAAAGAGCACATGGCCATACCAGAGTACAACAAAGCAATGGCAGTGATGATATGACAATGACATTTTTATATGTTTGTTGGCCATTTGTACATCTTCTTTTGAGAAGTGTTTACTTATGCCATTTCCTTACTTTTTAATGGGGTATTTTTTTCTTCATGCTGATTTGTTTGTTTCTAGATTCTGAAAAATTAGTCCTTTTTTGAATATATTTTGCAAATATTTTCTTTCGGTGACCTATTTACTCTGTTGATTGATTCTTTTGCTGTGCAGAAACTTTGTAGTTTAATTTAGTCCATTTTCTTTATTTTTGCTTTTGTTGCATTTGCTTTTGAAATTTTAACTATAAATTATTTGTCAATGTCCAGAAGAGATGGTCTAGGCTTTCTTGTAGAATTTTTCAGATCTTACATTTAAGCCTTTAATACAACTTTAGTTAATTTTTGTATTTGATAAGAGATAGTGATCCAGTTTTCTTCTTTTCCATGCTGCTATCCAATTTTCCAAGCCCCACATATCGAAAAGGCTGTTTTTCCCCAGTGTATTTTTGTTGAAGGTCAGTTGGTTATAGGTGGTTGTATTTATGTTTGCATTCTGTTCTATTGGTTTATGTGTCTACTTTTGTATCAGTACTATGTTGTTTTGGTTACTATAGTCTTGTAGTATAATTTGAAATCAGGTAATGTGATGCCTCTAGCTTTGTTCTTTTTGCTTAGAATTGCTTTGGCTATTTGGGCCACATTTTGGTTCCATATGAATTTTAGGATTTTTTTTTTCTAATTCTGTGAAAGATGATACTGGTATTTTGACAGGTATTGTGTTGAATCTGTAGATTACCTTGGGTAGTATGATCATTTTAACAATGTTGATTCTTCTAATCTATCAGGATGTTTTCCCATTTGTTTGCATCCCCTATGGCTTCTTTTCCATCAGTGTTTTGTAGTTCTTGTAGAAATCTTTCACCTTCTTGGTTAAATATATTCCTAGGTTTTGTTTGCTTGCAGATATTCTAAGTGGTATTGAGCTCTTGATTTGATTCTCATCTTGTTCATTATTGGTATATGGCAGTGCTACTGACTTGTGTATGTTAATTTTATGACATGATCTAAGACTTTACTGACTTCATTTATCAAGTTCAGAAATCTTTTGGAGAAATCTTTAGAGTTTTCTAATCATAAGATTATATCATCAGCAGCAAAGACAGATAGTTTAAAATTCTTCTCTTCCAGTTTGGATAGTCTGCATTTTTTTTTTCTTGCCTGATTGTTCTGGCTAGGGCTTCTATAACTATGTAGAATAGGAGTTAAAGTAGGCATCTTTGTTTTATTTGAGTTCTGAGGGGGAATGCTTTCAACTTTGTTCCATTCAGTATGATGCTTGTTGAGGGTTTGTCATATGAGGCTTATTTTTTGAGGTATGTTCTTTCTATGCCTATTTTGTTGAGGAATTTTATCATGAAGGAATACTGGATCTTACTGAATGTCCGTTCTTCATCTGTTGAAACAATCAGTTTTAATTTTGTTTATGTGGGAAATCACACTGATTAACTTGCACGTGTTGGTCCATGTTTGCATCCCTAGGATAAAATCCACTTGATTGTGGTGGATTATCTTTTTGATATGTTGTTGGATTTGGTTGGTAGTATTTTGTTGAGGATTTTTGCATCTGTGTTTATCAGGAATAATGTACTTTTTATATTTTGATGTGACTTTTCCTGGCTTTGTGGTCAGGGTGCTACTGGTTTCTGGCTTAGAAATAGGGAAGAATTCCTCCTTCTCAATCTTATGGAATAGCTTCAGTAAGATTGACACCAGTTTTGTTGTTGTTGTTGTTTTTAAGTCTGGTAAAATTTGGCTGTAAAACCATCTGGTCCTGGACTTTCTTTTTATTTGGGTTATTTCTATTACTGATTCAGTCTTGCTACTCATTAATAGTATGTTCAGAGTTTCTGTTTCTTTTTGATTTAAGGTTGGAAGGTTCAGTGTTTTAAGTAGTTTATTCAATGCCTCTAGATTTTTTAATTTGCATAAAAATGTTCATAATTATCTCAGGTGGTCTTTTTTACTTCTGTGCTATCAGTTGTAATGTCTCATTTCATTCTTCAAAATGTATATTTTTATTTCTGATTAAGCTAATTTGAATCTTCTTTCTTCTTTTCTTAGTTAATCTAACTAGTGGTCTATTTCTTGTTTCTTTTTTTAAAAAAACCAATTTTATGTTTCATTGCTTGTTTGTAATTATTTGTTTCCGTTTCATTTAGTTTTGTTCTAATTTTTGTCATTTATATTCTTCTGCTAGCTTTGTGTTTAATTTGTTTTTGTTTTTCTAGTTCTTTGCAGTGTTTTGCTGGGTTGCCAATATGTGATCTTTCTGTCTTTTTTATATAGGATTTAAGTGCTATAATATTCCTCTGAGCACAGCTTTTGCTGTATCCTAGATATTTTAGTAATTTTATCATTTTGTCAAAAATTTTTAAAATTTCCATCCTGATTTTGATATTTACCCAAAGATCATTCACAAACAGAATATTTAGTTTTCGTGTATTTTTTTGGTTTTGAGAGTATTTTTTGGAATTGACATCTAGCTTTATTCCACTGTGGTCTAAGAAAGTACATATGATATGATTTTGATTATTTTGAACTTATTGATACTTGTTCTGTGGCCTATCATTTGATTATTTAGGAAAAAGTTCCATGTGTTGATAAGAGGAATGTATATTGTTTTGGGGCAGAATGTTCTGAAAATGTCTTCTAGGTCTATTTGTTCTGGAGCCTAGTTTAAGTCTAGTGTTTCTTTGTTGACTTTCAGTATTATTGTATTGTTGCATATTCTCATACGTCTAAAAGATTTTGTTTTATAAGACTGACAACTCTGTTGTTAGGTGCAGATATATTTTAAATGGTTATATTCTTTCTGAGTTTGTCTTCTTATCTTTATGCAGTGCCCTTTGCTTTTTTTTTCACTGTTGTTATTTCAAAATCTGTTTTATCTTATAATAGAATAGTTACTTCTGCTTATTTTTAATTTCCATTAGCATGAAATATTTTTTTCTTGCCCCTTTACTTTGAGTCTGTGGGAGTCTTTGTGAATTAAGTGGGTCTTCTGAAGGCAATATATACATATATATATTAACATGTATTCTGTTAATCTGTATCTTTTAAGTGGAGCATTGAAACCATTTGCATTCAGGGTTAATAATGATATGTAAAATACTGCTTCATTCATTATGCTGATTTTACCTGGTTTCTCTGTTTCCTCCATGGTTTTAGTGTTTTACAAACTCTGTGAATTTCATAATTTCCATTGTTTTTCTACTGGTGGATTTCAACTTTTCATTTCAATGTTTAGAACTCCTTTGCACATTTATTGTAGTGCTAATCTCATGATGATAAATTTCCTCATTTTTTAAAATCTGGGAAATACTTTATTTTTCTTTCATTTATGGATACTTAGTTGCAGGATACAAAGTTCTTGGCTGACAATTATTCTGTCTGAGGAGAGTAAAGATACAACTCCAATCTTCTGACTTATAACATTTCTGCTGAGATGTCTGCCATTAGTTTGATGTTTGCCTTTATAAATTATCTGATGCTTTTGTATCACTGACAAAATTGTTTTCTTCACATTGATTTTAGATAGCCTGCTGTCTATATGTGTTGGTTGAGTTCTTTGTGCAATGAATCTTCCAGGAGTTCTTTGGGCTTTTTGTATTTGGATGTTGAAATCTCTGGCAAGACCAGGGAAGTTTTTCTCAATTATTCCCTCAGATTAGTTTACCAAAACTGTTGTTTTTTTTACTTCTTCTTCCTCAGGAATACCTAAGATTCTTAGGTTTGGACATTTTATATAATTCCACATTTCATAGAGACATTGTTCAGTTCTTAAAATTATTTTTTCTTTACTTTTGTTCAATTTCTGTTCATTTGAAAGCTTTTTTTCTTCAAGTTCTGAAATTCTTTCCTCTACTTGGTCCAGTCTATTGTTAAAACTTTTCATTGAATTTTATACTGCTCTAAATGAGTAATTTTTAGAACTTCTATAAATAAAGTTTTAATTTTCAGAAGTTCAATTTGTTTGTTTTTAAGTATCTATTTCTTGAGAAAAATTTTACTCATGTTCTGAATCTTTCTTCAGTTTCTTTTTATTGTTTTTCAAATTTCTCTTGTATATCATTGATCAATTTTATTTTCATCATTTTGAATTATTTACCTGGTATATCAAATAAATAATTTGGAATTTGATCCATTGCTGGAGAGTTAGTATGATCTTTTGGAAAAGTTGTAAATCTTTGTTATTTTAATATAGCCAGAATTATTTTTCTGGTTCCTACTCATTGGTTAGACTATTTCTTCTATTTATTTATTTATTTACTTACTTTAAAAAAAATTATTCTATTTTAAAGATGTAGGGTACAATTTAGGATTTGGTATGCAAGTGGTCATCATACAGGTAAAGTCTGGGCCTCTCCTTGGTCCAACTTTGCTTGGTTTGAGATCAGGTACCTTTTGATGTTGTACCCCACCCCCCATTCCTCCTCCCCAGCAGCATCCTGCTACTGCCAATCCCTTTCTTATAGTATTATGGTAAATGTTCAGGGCCCACTTATGAGTGAGAACAACTGGTATACTCTTCTTTGTTTCTGTGATAGATCACTGAGCATGATAGACTCTAAATCCTTCTAAGTTTCTGTGAAGTCCATATGTTTGTCCTTCTTTATGGCTGCATAATATTCCATTGTGTATATACCAATTTTTTTTTTTTTTTTTGAGTTGGAGTCCCACTCCGTCACCCAGACTGGAGTGCAGTGGCCTCTCCCTGCCACCGCAGCCTCGACCTGCTGGGCTCTGGTGATCCTTCCGCCTCCGCCTTCCAAGTAGCTGGAACTGCAGGCGCTCGCTACTAAGGCTGTCTGGCTAATTTTTTTTTATTTATTGTAGAGATGAGGTCTCGCCAAGTTGCCCAGGCAGGTCTCGAATCCACGGGCTCAGGCAATCCACTCACCTCAGCTTCCCAAAGTGTGGGATTACAGGCTGAACCACCGAGCCCGGCCACATTTTTTTCCAGTACAATTCTGATGGACAGCATGGTGGGTTTCATGTTTTTGCTATTATAAAAAATGTTGCAATAAACTTGCATGTGCAGGTATGTTTTTTGTAGAATGATTTGTGTTCCTTTGGGTATATTCCCAGTAGAGGAATTACTTGATCATGTGGGAGATCAATGTCTAGTTATTTAAGAAATCACCACACTATTTTTCAAAGAGATTGTACTAGTTTGCATTCCCACAAGCAGTACTGAAGCATTCCTTTTTCTTCACATCCTCACCAGCATCTGTTGTTTGACGTATTTTTTTAAAAGCAGGATTTATTGAGATAACAGAAAAGCTCCTACAGTGGGAAGGGACCTAAAGGGCTTACCAAAATAACCATTTTATAATTTTTTTTTTTTTAGTCAGATTCTCACTCTGTCGCCCAGGCTGGAGTGCAGTGGCATGTTCATGGCCTTCATAGCTTCTATCTGCTGGCTCAGGTGATCCTTCCACCTTTAGCCCTCCAAGTAGCTGGAACTATAGGCATGCGTTGCTTTGCCTGGCTAATTTTTTATTTACTATAGAGACGAGGTCTCACCAAGTTGCCTGAACTTGTCTTGAACCTGTTGGCTTGAGTAATTCACTCACCTCGGCCTTCCAAAGTGCTAGGATTACAGGCTGAGCCACCGAGCCCAGCTGTTTGATGTATTAATGATGGTCATTCTTTTGCATCTCAATGTGGTTTTGATTTGCATTGATCTGATGACAAGTGAGGCTGAGCACTTTTTCATATGTCTGTTGGATACCTGTATATCTTGTTTTGAGAAGTGTCTCTTCATGCCTTTTGCACACTTTTCACTGGGGCTGTTTTGTTTTGTTTTTTCCTTTTGGCATGTTTGGGTACCTTGTAGATCCTGGATGTTAGGCCTTTGTCAGGTAAACACTTGGCAAATATTTTTTCCCATTCTGTGGGTTGTCTATTTGTTCTCTTGAAGGTTTCTTTTTACTTTACAGAAGTTTTTCAGTTTGACGGGTTCCCACTCGTCTATCTTATCTTTTATGGCATGGTCATTGGAGTTTTCATCCGGAATTTGTTGCCAGTTCCAATTTCTTTAAGAGTGTCTTCTGCATTTTCTAAGGTTCTTATAGTTTGAAGATTTTAAATTTAGGTTTGATCCATTTATAATCGATTTTTGTGTGTGGTGATAGGTAGGGGTCTGATTTCAATCTTCTGCATGTGGCCAGCCAGTTTTCCCAGCACCATTCACTGAATAGATTGTCCTCTCCTCAGTGGTTGTTGGTGGAGACTTTGTTGAATATGAGTTGATTGAGAAATTGAGGTTTTGCTTCTGGAATCTCTGTCCTGTTCCATTGGTACCTAAGCTTATTCTTGTATCAATGCAAGGTTGTTTTGATTTTTGTAGCCTTATAGTCAAGTTTAAAGTCTGGAAGTGTGATGCTTCCTATTTGTTTATTTTGCTAAGGATTGTTTTGGCTATCCGTGGTTGTTTATGTTTCCATATGAATTTCTGTATTGTCATTTCCAGGTCTGAGAAGAATGATGTTGGTAATTTAATGGGTATAGCATTGAATCTGTAGATGATCTTTGGTAGGATGGACATCTTAACAATGTTGATTTTTCCTATCCATGAGCATGGAATGCTTGTTCGTGTGTCTTCTTGGATTTCTTTGAGCAGTGTTTTGTAGTTTTGTTTGTAAAGGTCTTTCACTTCTATAATTAGGAAGATGTTGAGGTATTTCATTTTTCAGGGCTATTGTGAATGGAATTGTGCCTTTTATTTGGTTCTCTGCCTGTTTTTGTCATTATATAAGAATGTGATTGTCTTTTGCACATTTATTTTGCACCCCAAGACTTTGCCAATGTCCTTTATTGGTGAAAGCAGGTTTTTGACAGATTCTCTTAGATTTTGGAGGTATAGGATCATATCGTCAGCAAGAGGGGTAACTTAACTTCTTCTTTTCCTGATTTTCTTACTTTGTCTATTCCCCTAGCTAGGACTTTCAACACAATGTTGAATAAGAAACATGAAAGTGGGCAGCCTTGTCTTGTTCCAGTTTTCAGGGGAAATGTTTCCAATTTCTGTTCGTTTGGCAATATGTTGACTGTGTGCTTATTGTAGATGGTGCTTACTATTTCAGGTATGTTTCTTCTATTCCTAGGTGTCTGAGGGTTTTTATTAAGAAGGGACGCTGGATTTGATTAAAAGGTTTTTCTGCATCTAATGATATAATTATGTGTTTCTTGTTTCTACATTTGTTGATGTATTCAATTACATCTATGGTTTTGCAGATGCTGAACCAGCCTTGCATCCTGGGAATAAAGCATGCTTGCTCATGCTAGATGATTTTTGAGATGTGTTGTTGGATCTGATTTGCTAGAATCTTGTTTAGAATTTTTGCATCTATGTTCATTAGGAATATTGGTCCAAGTTCTCTTTTTTTGTTGGATCTTTAACCGGTTTGGGTATCAGTGTGATGATAGCTTCATAAAATGATTTGGGGACAATTCTGTTTTTCTCAATTTCCAGGAACATCTTTAGTAAGATTGATATCAACTCTTCCTTGTACGTTTTGTAGAATTCTTCTGGAAAGTCTTCTTGTCCATGACTTTTTTTTGTAGGTAGTTTTCTCATTTCAGAGTCAATTTCCTTGGTTGTTACTTGTCTCAATGTCTCCTTGGGAGGTTGTGTGATGTCAGAAAGTCCTCCATTTTATTTAGGTTATAAAGTCTGTTTCCATATAGGTGTGCATGATAATTCTGATAATCTTTTGTATTTCTTTGGGGTCAGTTGTGATTTGATCTTTTGCATTTCTGATTATGTTTATTTGGGCTTTCTCTCTCTCTCTCTTTTTTTTTTGGTCACCAGGCTAGGGGTCCATCAATCTTGTGTACTCTTTCATATAACCAGTTTTTTTGTTTTGTTGATTTTTCTATGATATTTTTTTCTTCTATGTCTCATATTAGTGTTTTACTTTGGTGATCTGAATTCTTCTGCTAATGTTAGTATTTTGGTGGTCTTGTCTTTTCACGTCCCTTAGGGGATTTGTTAGACTGTTGACTTATGATCATTTCATTTTCTTGATGTGTGTTCATACAGATACAAATTCCCATTTTAGTGTGGCTTTCATGGTATCCCAGAGGTTTTGGTAAGATATTTCTTTTATTTTTGTTTCCAGGAATTTTAAAATTTCTGTTTTGCTTTTTGTGTTGACCCAGTAGTTGTTCAGCATGATGCTGTTTAGTGTCCATGTCTTTGTGAGTTTGGGGGTAATTTCTTTTGGTGTTGATATTTATTTTTTATTCCACTGTAGTCTGAGAAGGTGCATGGCAGTATTCTGATTTTATGATATTTGTCTATGTTTGACTTATGGCCAAGGATGTGATCTTGTAGCACATTCCATGTGATGATGAGTAGAATATATATTCCTTAGTTGTTGGGTGAAATATTCTGTTAGTTGAGGTTCTGGATTACTGTTGATTTTTTGTCTCAATTATCTATATAAGTTTGTTAGTGGGATATTTAAATTTCCAGCTATCATAATATTAGAGTCAATCTCTTTTTTTCGTTTTCTTAGTAGTTACTTTATAAACACTGGTGCTCCCATGTTGGGTGCAGATATGTTTATGATGGATATTTCTTTTTGATGGATTAAACCTTTTATCATTATGCAGTGTTCTTCTGTATCTTTTTAAATTTTTGATAGCTTAAAGGTTTTTTTCTTTGATATTAAGACTGTGATTCCTGCCTTCTTTTGTGATCCATTTGCCTAGAAACTCATTTTTCATCTTCTAACTTTGAGTCCGTGTGTGTCCCTTGTGGTGAGGTGAGTCTCCTGGATGCAGCAAATTATTGGATGATGATTTTATATCCAGTTTACCATTCTGTCTCTTTTCAGCAGTGTATTTAGTCCATTTACATTCAGGGTAATTATTAAAATGTGATAATTAAAATGTGATTGTTTATCCATGTCATGAGGTTTTTATAAAGTATTTTATTTGGGTTGATGTATATGTGTGTTTTCAAATTTGCATTTGTGATGTATGCTCTATTGATTCTGTGTTCTCCTGTTCTCTTAGGAAGTTTATTGTCATTCTTTTTTTAACTATCTTTCTTCTTTGCTTAATATCTTCTAAACATCTCCTGTATAGCTGGTCTGGAAGCTGCATAATCTCTTAGGGACTGGATGTCTAGGAAGGATTTAAATTCTCCATCACTGATGAAATTATTTTGCCTGGTTAAGAAATTCTTGGTTGAAATTGTTTACCTTTGAGAACTTTAAGTATTGGGACTCTCATCCCTTCTAGCTTGTAGTGCTTCTGCCAATAGGTCTGCTACTATTCTGATTGGTTTTCCCCAGTAGGTAATCTGACCTTTCTCACTGCCTTTAGGATTTTTTCCTTTGTAACTACTTTGTGTGGGTGAATTACTATGTGTCTAGGGATTGGTCTTCTCATTAGATGTCTTGCAGGGGTTCTCTGTATTTCTTATATTTGTATGATCATATCTTTGGTGAGATGGGGAAAGTTTTTCTGGAATATTTGCTCCAAGGTGTTCTCCCATTCCCTTTTTTCTTCTGGAACACCAATCAGGTATCCTTTTGGCCTCTTGATATAATTGCACATCTCTTGGAGGCTTTGTTCTTCCTTTTGAGTTTTCTTTCTTTTAAGACCAAGTTAATTCCATATTTTGGTCTTCAAGTTCTGAGATTCTTTCTTCTACTTGATTAATTCTGCTTTCCATGCTTATTATCTTGTTGTTTGCTTCCTGGATAAAAATTTTTATGGCCAAAATCTCTGTGAAAAATTATTTTAGTGTTGCATCTTATCTTTCTTGAGTCTTATTCACTTTTCCCATCCATTTCCTAATCCCTTTTTTATTCTGGGCCCATTTATTGGAGACTTCCATTGCTTGGGCTCTGCGATCTGATTTTTCAGGCATTTTCTTTTTGTTACACTGGAAATTACCTGTGGTCTTGCATTTATTTTTCCTAATTTTTGACAGATCTCTTTATTTTCTCTTTAATTCAGTGACAATGGGAGGGGCTTTCACTTCTGAAAGAGCTTAGCCCTCTATTCTTGCCTGATCGAGGATCTGAATTTGCTCTGTTTTTATTTATTTATTTATTTATTTTTTGAGTTGGGGTCTCACTCTGTCACCCAGACTGGAATGCAGTGGCACACTCCCGGCCACTGTAGTCTTGACTTGCTGGGCTCTGGTGATCCTTCCACCTCAGCCTTCCAAGTAGCTGGAACTACAGGCATGCACTACCACACCCAGCTAATTTTTGATTTATTGTAGAGATGAGGTCTCGCCAAGTTGCCCAGGTGGGTCTCGAACCCATGGTCTCAGGCAATTCACTCACCTCAGCCTCCCAAAGCACAGGATTACAGACTAAGCCACTGAGCCTGGCCTGTTCTGTTTTTAAACAGGGCTGTGGGCGGAAAGCTTTGTTGTCTCTTATAGTTTTGAGAGTCAAGTAAGGTGGAGGATGGAGCTATGAATCAGAAACTATTTGCAAATTATAATGTTTACTGATTTTGGCATGGGTTCCCTGAGATCCATTCCCCACCACCACTCTATATGATGATGCAATGGGTACTTGTGTACCCCTGAGTCCAAGATACAGTAACAGCAATGAGGAGAATGGAAAAAAGTAGAATGAAATAAGGTGAACAAAAATTTAAAAACATTTAAAGATCATAAAACAACAAAAGCAGAAACCAAACCAAAAAATTAAACACACACACACACACACACACACACACACACACACAGCCCAAAACAGACTGAAAAAACAACAAAGCAAAACAAACTGAACAACAACAGCAACAATAAAAGCAAAACAAAAGAAGAAGAAAAAGAGAAAAAGAAAATAAAAGAAAAAAGGGAATTCTTATCGAACCTTCACACATGTATTCATACATACATTAAACTAAAAAAAGAGAATAAAAAAGATAACAAACAAAAAAACTGAAAGGTGAACACTCAATCATTCACATACACACATTAACAGAAAATAAAAAATAAAAGACGAAAGAAAGAAAAAAGTAAAAGAAAAAAGATGTAGGAGATACCTATTGAACCCTTACATACACATTCATGCACAAAGGAAACGTATAAAAAAATTAAAAGCAAGCAAATAAACAAAGAAAAAAAACCTACCCTCTTGTGGCAGGTTCTGTAATTTTTCTTCTCAGTTGCTCACAGACAGGCCCTTCTGCTGTCTCCTGCTGAGCTGAGTCTTATTCACAATCTCCCCAGTATCTGGCTCAGGGAAGGAGGAGGGAGTGGTAAGGGTGCATGGGTCTTTAGTCCTCTCTTTCCACTCTCATATGGTCAAGAGGATCCCCTCTGGTGGGGAGGTGCAGGTTTGTCTGTTCTCCATATACTCGTGGGGGGGGGGTGCTCTCCAGAGAGACTTATCCTGGAGTAGAGTCTTCTTATCATGGCTAATGTCTAGGCTCTGCCTGGGTTCATCCCTCTCAGTCATGCCCTAGCTGTGTGGGTCTGACATTTGAGGATTGCTGGGGAGGAGGGAGTTGGGTCATCTCAGACTCACCACTGATCTCTTTGGAGGTCTTCCCCATCCATTTCTGGCCACACCCTTTGTCCTGTGGCTGAATCAGGGTAGGGAGTGGGACACCTGAGACTCAGCACTTGTCCTGTTCCTCTGGAGATTGGACTTTCAGGATATTCCTTCTGGGTCATAATCAACCCCTGAGTAGTTAATCTGCAGGTCACAGAGATTGGGTCTGTTGATCTACAGTGAGCAAACCAGAGCACTTTCCTGCCCAGTCTTCAAGATGATTGCAGAGTGTCTATTTTGTCTTCTCCAGTTGGACTCTGCCTCTGAGCTCTCTCATTGTGCTTTCTCCACATTTCTTACTACCAGTGTCTGATCAGGCGATGCAATGGTGAGGCAGAATATCAAGTCAACAGTCTTTCCCAGTAGCTTCTTCCTGGGGAGGTCTTTTTTGATTTAAAAAAAAATGGTAAACCGGGCTCGGTGGCTCAGCCTGTAATCCCACGCTTTTGGGAGGCTGAGGTGAGTGGATTGCCTGAGCCTGCGGGTTCGAGACCCGCCTGGGCAGCGAGACCTCATCTCTACAATAAATCAAAAAATCAGCCGGGCGTGGTAGCGCATGCCTGTAATTCCGGCTACTTGGAAGGCTGAGGCGGAAGGATCGCTGGCACCCAGCAGGTCGAGGCTGCGGTGGCCGGGAGCGGCCACTGCACTCCAGTCTGGGCAACAGAGTGAGACTCCAACTCAAAAAAAAAAAAAAAAAATGGTGCTCAGCTTCTGCAGCCCACAAAGTGCTAGGGACAAAGCAGAGCTGCCGCAACACCAGCTGCTTTACCAGGAGAGTCCTGGCCACTTGCTCTTTAATCCCCATTCAGTCAACCCACTTACTCACTGATACATATACAAAATTTTCCATACACTCATTCACTCATACTGAAACTCACATAGTCCGACTGACTCTGCCTCCACCTTCCTCCCTTCTCCTATTTCTTCTTTTTATTATTAAATTTATTTTTGATTCAACTTTTTTTCTTTGTGATTGTGAATTTAATGTGTATAGTTTATGATTATCTAGCATCAACTCAGGTTGCTCTCAGTGACAAAGGCTTTGTGTGAGTTTCTTGGTTATAGAAGATGTTTACACATGACTTTCTCAGATGCTGCTTGTAGTAGCACTTACTGGGTGTGTGTGTAGGTGCACTGTCTTCTGTAGGCCTCGAAAGTCAGAGGACTTATGAAGGTTATTTCATTCTCCAGTGGTGTGTTGGCCCTTTGTTATTTCTAATATTTTTTCTCTGGATTGTATTGTTCAGCCTTTAGGCTATTTGGAGGTACATGTGGTGATAACTGGTTGCAGCTGAAGTGGGTATTTATATGTAATGCCCCTATGATGAGCAAAAGTCTCAGCCCTGCTAGCTACCCTACCTCCACTATCAGATTGGCAAGAATGTTGTTCACCTTCTTGTTATGCTCCTGTCCTGGTGTTTCAGATTTTCAGATCAAACATGTACTTCTGTCCATCTGTAAGGATGCTGGTGCTCTGTGTAGAGAGAAATGGGATTCCACCCCTTGTGTAGGTCTGAGTCCAAAGGCACATTTCCTGTTGGTATAAAGTTACTCTGAAATGTCACAGAAAGGGCATCAAGAGGTGAACTTGCACTGAGCTCCCGTGAGAGAAGTGAGTGTCTGCAGTGCTGGACAAGGAAGTGAAGTGCTCTTAATGACCCTTTATGGGCACCAGGGCTGCTCAACCACTGGGGCAGACCTGCTACCTTTCCATACTGATCCTAGCACTATGTTGGTGTCTCTGCTTAGAGAAACTTCCCCTAGGCAGGAAAATCTGGGGTACAGAGAAGCCTTTACTACAGATTTAATTTTTGTCCCCTGAGGTGCTCCCCTGATGTGGTACACTCTCCACACCCCTGGGAGGGTCTGGCCCCTGTGAGTCTTGTTGCTTTTCTGCATCTAGCTGCCCCATAGGGCTGCCACAATTTGAACTAGTGCTGGGGATGCCTGCAGTGATGTGAAGGCACAAGAGTTAAATTCTAAGGAGAGCTGGTCGCTGACATCCCTGCAGGACCTTCTGGAAAAGCTCTCTGATGCCTCAGGCTGTGAGATAGTCTGTAAGATGTATATGTCTTCTTTTTTGTGTATGTCATAAATTTTTCCAATGACCTCTCTGATAAGTTCCAGAACTCTCCTCTTAACACTCCATTAGTGCTTTAATTACTTACCTTCAGTTTTGGTTTTATCTTCTGAGGAGAATTAGTCTGAGATCAATTAGAGAAGACACACAATCCAAGAAACAGAGATTAAGGGAAAGCTCCTAAAGAGCCTGCTTAGGATAAGATCAGAGAAACAAAGAAAAGTGCATATCATATGCTTTGTAATGAGAGGTAATTTTAAAAAATCAGGTAAGAAATGTAACCAGGAGTCAGTGAACAGGTTCAGCAAGATTAATACAAAGTTCAAGAGAATTTATAAATCATTATGTATTTTATTGTTTCCTCTTACAGAAGTAAACTTTTTAAGTGTGTTTACAAATTTGCTTAGATAAAATTGATTTCATATATGTATGATTCAATCTTTGAGAGGAAAATATTTTCCTCCTTTGAAAATTTTACAGACATTTTAGGGAGTAACAATTATTCCAGTGTAATGATTATTTGTACAACTTCCAATTTAATAAGTATAGATTGATTCACAATAATTATAGAAATAATTCATAATAATAATTCATAATAATGATAGACTCATGATTGTTTGTTTAATGATTTTCAAAACCGCTTTTGTATGTTGAATTGTGTGTTCAAGAAGAGTGTTCTCACAACGCCCCCAAAGGCAAATGTGATATAAAATTTTTGAATTCTTGACTCAGAATATAAGAATGGAAACACATTTCATAATACAGGAGACCCAGTGACTCCCTGATCCCATTGTCTTGCTCAGGACTTTAATCTGTGTGTTTAAATTTGTCTTTTTCCTTTCTCTTTTAAAATCCTTGTTCTTCTTTTTTGTTGTTGTTGTTTCGTAATATTCTTCCTTTTGCACTTACCTTTTCTTTTTCTACTAATTTTTGCCACACTTAATAAACTTCTTAGTTAAACTAACATGTTACTAATAAGAAACTTTCACTAAGTGTCAACTATGTTCCAGACACTTTATATAAATTATTTTATATAAGTGTAATGGTATTTCTATGAAATATTATGACCAGAACTTAGTAGATGAAGTAAACCCTTTCAGGGAAGTTAAAAAGTTTTCTCAAAAATCTCTTATTTATTACATAGAGGAATCAGAAATTACACACATATTTGCATTATTCAAAACCATATTTTTTCATCATTTGATACACAGGTACCTAAAACACTTGAGATCAATATTAACTGTTATTCTGAATATTAACTGTTATTCTGTTATGTTAACTATAAGAAAAAAATCATCAACTATAATAGATTGCTAAGGAGAGAGTGATAGATTGTCAAAATTTGTATGGAGCAGAGCCATACAAACTTTATTCCATTTCTCTCTTTCAGAACACCTATGATTCTAGTGAATGATCTTGTCAGGTACTTGAATAACATATCAGCAAATGTAACATTTGAGAAGAAACCTGCAATAGATCATTAGGGCCTAAAGGCACTAGAGTCACCTACTAGCAGAGATTGACAGTAAGATATGTTTCTGAAAATAGAGTTGAAATAAATTTTGAAAAGATCCTACTCACATTATATTATTTTTATTGCAGCCTAAAGTCTCCATTTACTTACATAACCTCTACACATCTTATAGATCTATCCTTTGAACCTGAGTTCTTTGCGACACTGGACTGGACTGCCAAACTTAGAGGATGATTGATGGAGACATTGCAATGGAAGAGTATTGCCTAAAACAGAAATATTTTAATTGGAAGGATCATGGAGAGTTAGTAATACTACTCTGGCAATTGAGTCTTTATTCAGATGTATAACATGTTTTGAGTAAGCTGACATTACCGTGTATAATAATTTATTTATCCAGATAGCATTTTATGAGTAGCCGTTGTATATGATGCATCATTGCAGCTCTTCAGGGTATGCAGTGAGAAAACCGAATGCAGCTTTCATACAGCTTGTATCATCGAGGCAAAACAATCAGAAGTAAATGAATACATAAGGAATTGGTAAGTGTGTTGAAAAATAACAAAGTCAAACCAAGAAATCAAAAGTGAGAGAGAATCCTACTTAAGATACAGTGGTAGGTGAAGTCTTCACTAATTTGGTGATATTTAAAGATAGACTAGGATTGCATGAAGGGCAAGCTATGAGGACAAATGGCTGAACAGAGGGAAGAAAGTGAAAACACCCGAAAGCAAAGTATGATTGTGTGTTCAAAAGTTGCAAGATAGTCACTGTGGTTGGTGGGTAGAGAGGTAAGAAAGGAATGTAGAGGGATAGGTGAGGACCAGATTAAGGAGGTGAGTGTGAGCCATAATAATGTGATAGTGCTAATTAAGACAAATCTCCTCCAAAAGATTTTAGACACATACTGCTGTTGCCTGGTCTCAATATTTCACTCACAAATAACACTGATCATATATGTCTCCATCCTTTGCCCTAAACAATAGTATTAAAGTAGAAGACTAAGTCATATACACCATATACATTTGTGGGTACATTACTATTTTTAACTGCCAAATGCACAATTTTATTAAAAAGTTTTGGATGTTTAATCATGAAACATCTAACAGAATGTCTAGAAATGAAGATGCTTAAATATTTATACTTGGCAAGTTTAATCCACTTTCACTACAGAGCAGGTGACTTAATCTAAATCCTCTAGAATTCATCTTAGTCAATAATGGGAATAATGGGAAACTTCAGCCTCTAGCAACTTCCTTTTATGTTTATTTTGCTAAATTTCAACTGAGCGCAGTATTATGTTATAGTAAAATGTTTATTGTAATCATTACTTAATTTGAAAGAAATACCCCCACTCGGTACTTTTACTTTTCTCCCCTTTTCACCCATGCAAGTAGCTGGACTCTATCACATCTCAGTGATAGATTCTCAACTTGTATGCTTCCCTTATCCAGATTATTTGAAGCACTTTTTAACACATAGCAGTGATGCCTTTGCCCTAAGAGACACTGGTGAGCTGGCACTAGCTTGTCCTCATACCTTCACTTCAAGTATACTCTTTGGACTGAATTCCTGCTATTAACCTCTATATGTATATACTTAGCTAAGGAAGAAGGTATAATGTATGCACTTAATGTTAGTGCATTTAAAAATATGTTATCGCATGTAGTGTGATATTTGTTATCTATCGTCCATCAGTGAAAGCAACTTGAGCAAAAATCAGAAAAACTAATTTAGTACCTTCTCAAACCATGTATTCTATATTTTGCTCAGGTTTTTGCTTAATAAGAAAAAAAAAACCAAGTTGTTGGTTTTGAAATTTGGAAATTTGCTGCTTAAATGCAGCAATTTTCTTCCAAAGAGGCTATGATAAGAATGGAACCATTTCTATTAAATTAATTAAATAACTATTTATTGAATGCCTACTCTATGCTACGCAATGTTCTGGGCCCTTGAGAGGCAGCAGTGTACAAAAGAGTGATGAACTCCTTAGAGTTCATTTTCAGGCAGTAGAATTTCCCCTTAATAAGGCAGTGGCATGAGATTCCTAGAATGGTATACATAAAAGCAGTTTCCAGAGTGACTCGGGGTATTTGCTTTCATTTTTTAAAATGAGATTTTCTCAGTTCTTATTTAATCTAGCAAACACCATCCCATCAATTTTTCACTCTCACCAGCATAGAGGTTGTACCAGGTCAATCTGACCATGTGCTACAAATAGATGTAAGAAATACAATCTAATCTGGCATCCTTAGTTTAGAAAATCACTGATGGAAGAGAACAGGTATCATTAGCTAGTGTTAGAATAACTCCTTCACATGGTGAACAAAATGTATCAAATATTTGACATAAACCTTCTCAGTGTGTTTTGTGTGGGTGAAGGATGAAGAAAAAAAATCATCTCATCTAAATTAAAGTTGGCTTATCTGGGCTAGTTTAAATGCACTACTTTAGTCTTCATGAAAACCTTTTATAGTAATCATCTGCAACACAAGGTATCAATCAAAGCAACAATTATATATTAGTAGAACTAGAAGAGACTTAAAGAAGATTTTAAGTCCAATCCCTTCATTTTACATAGAGGACAACTGAGGCTCAGAGTGAATACATGATAATTTTGCAGTCCCAGTTTACTCAGTAGCAAATCTTGGGGATTTTGTCAGAATTCTGATCTCTGTGTCTTGTTCTTCACAATGTTATACAACTTCTCTACATTCTACACATTCAATAATATTAAGCAGAAAATAAGACCCATTCTTAAGTATGTTTCCTATGTAAACTCCTTGCTTAAATGTTTGTAGCTTAGTTTACAATGCTAGAGCACAAATCTCAGGGAGAAGACCAATTGGAATTTAGAAGAGGGTAGAGCTTTGTCAAGTTTTTAAGTTGTTTTTGTCTGGGATTTGTATTTGCTTGCCTGTGATAGATAATCCAGATGACAGTGAGTTTTTCAGTTGAGGGGCTGTTTCTCTCACATAAAAAGGGAGTCTGGAGGTATGAAGTTTAATGTCAATGCTATAAGTGAATGATTCAGTCTCAGTCTATCTTTCTGCTCCATTTTAGCATATAACTTTATCCTTGGGCTTATTATCTAAAGGCTTCAAGTTGTTCCATTTCCAGCACTGAATCTGTATTCTGGACAAGAAGTAGTGGAAAATAAAAGGCAAAGTTGATCCTGCCATATTCTCAAAAGATTTGATGAGAATGAGAGAATCCTACCTGGTTTTTACGTGCTATGAATGTCCCTATCTGCAAGGGTAGCTGGGAAATCATAGATTGGTTTGCTGAGAGGTATGACAATACCACCAGTGATATTCCACAATCAAGGACAACAATTTATATTTTTATATTCTATGGAATGTCTTTAGATAACTTATATTTTTAATGAAAGACTAATACATTAATAGAACACACAGTGGGTTACATGGTAAGAATTGACATGTAAAAAATTAAAGCAGAAAAAAATAAAGAAGATGAAAGTTGAGAAGTAAAGTTGCAATTTTAAGTAGAATAGTCATGAAAGGCTCACTGAGAGATGATTATTTATGTGACAGGTCTGAAGTGATGAGGCAAGTCCAAGTGTGTATTTGGGACAGGGAATTCTTGGCAGAGACAGCAAATGCTATGGTAAGAGGGTGCCTGGGAGGTTTAGGGAGCCAAGAAAGAAATGACAAATCAAATTAAATATTTTCACTCTAGCAAATGATGGTTTACTTCACTATATTTTAACAACTTCACTTAAAAAAATCTATCATAAAAAATCATGATATAAAATACATTCTCAGCAGAAAAAGCTAAAGAATGGGCAAAATTATAAATAGTAACAGCATTTTATTTCCTTTAAGAATAAATTTGTGGTGTAAACATTTTTTGAATGTGCAAATGTACAAGATTCTCCTAGGTAAGGTATAATACATACACATACAAAAAAAAAAACAAAGGAAAAAGAAGAAAGAAAGGAATTAGCATTATCTTAGTAAAACATTTTCTTGGGTTTTTATCAAAACACAAAATACTGGCTGAACACATGCCTGTAATCCCAGCATTTTGGAAGGCTGAGGTGGGAGGATTGCCTGAGGAGTTTGAGACCAACCTGGGCAACATAGTGAGACCGTCTCTCTAACCAAAAATATGAATAAATAAACAAATAAATAATAAAAATGAGCTGGGTGTGGTGGTTTGTGCCTGTAGTCCCAGCTACTTGTGGGGCTGAAGCGGAAGGACTGCCTGAGTCCAGGAGGTTGAGGTTGCTGTGAGACGTGATTGTGCCACTGCACTCCAGTCCTCCAGCCGGGATGACAGAGAGAGATCCTGAACAAAACAAACAAACGAACAAAGAAAACATTTATGAGATCACTTGAGAGATAAACTTTAATGTAAAAAACTACAATCATACTCATCTGTATCAATTTCAGAAGACTGAAGATTATAGTGAACATTTGTGATTAATGGCAAGAGCTTGTTGCTGGTATGCAAAGGTCTTGACTGGGTCCTAGGATAAGTAAACTGTGTTTGGCAAACAGGGGTCAAAGTGACTGAGATGTTCAAGGTCATCCTACAGCTGATCATAAAAGGCTTAGAATATGAGTCAGAATTCACTATGGAGTAAAAGAAAACTCCCTAGGTTTGGAGAGAGACACAGACTTGCACCGTTCATATAGACAAAACATGTTCTATTACCAATACTTCAGCCAAGATCAACTCATAATTGCACTTTACACAAGGCAGAAATCATAAGGCTAGAATTAAACAGGAAATCAAGTGAAGGTCAATCAGGAAATAGTCATATATAGACTTAGGCAGAGAGAGATCAGTATCTGAAGCATATCTATAGAAAACAAGCTGTTAACCAAGGCAGACCTCCTCCATAACAGCAGTTATTCCTGAGCCATGCTTGTTACAGGTTCACAGCCACCGGGTCCAGAGTTGCTACCCACTTGTAGGAGCCAGGAATGTCCAGTTTGGACCTTGAGTCTCAATCATAGCTGCATAAAGAACCATAGTATTTTGGGTAAATCGACCACAACCTCAGTTGGGACTTCTGGAAGAAGAATTAAATAAGTAGCAATACTCGAAACATTGGACATGCAAGCATACTACAACCTGAGAGTGATTTTTCCTTTGCTGACAAAGTCATATTCAGGATGGGTGCTATGGAGTAGTTACTGCGGTTTATAAGGAGATCAACATTCACTGAGCTGGCGTGGTTGCTGGCACCTGCAATCACTGCTACTCTGGAGACTGAGACAGGAAGATTACTTGAAACCAGGAGTTCAAGTTCAGCCTGTACAACATAATAAGACCCTGTCCCTGAAACATTTTTTTTAATTAATAAAGATTTTAAAAATACTCACTCAACACTGAGAATCCAAGGCAGAATGTTTCTGGGGTGATAGTGGATCCTGAGACTTTATGGATAGCTCATTTACCCCTTATCTAAAGATGAAAGATATTTAGTTATAACTTTCAGTGCATGAATTCAGAGGCAGATTGCAAAGAAAGGATTTCAGATTACTTGGGTCAAGTAGCAGAACAAGTATAAAATTTATCAACTCAATTAAAACTGACCAAAAGACAGGAGAAAAATAATTATGTGTCTTTTTAAAAAATTTAATTGTTCTTTCTATTATAAAGATGAAGTGCAGTATTTTAAAAAATTTATTTATTAAAAAAGAATGCTTAAAGGACAGGGTCTCACTATGTTGCTCAGGCTGATCTTGAACTCTTGGTCTCAAGTGAGCCTCCTGCCTCAGCCCCCAGAATAGCAGGGATTGCAGGTGCCAGCCACCACGTCCAGCTCAGTGAGTGTTGATCTCTTAAAATAGAAAGAGAAAAGGGAATGCTTCTACACTGTTGGTGAGAATGTAAACCAGTACAGCCTCTGTGGAAAACAGTGTGGCAATTTCTAAATGATCTAAAAATCAACCTTCCATAAGACCCAGTAATTATGTGTTCTTAAAATATAAAAATCCTTCTTTTGTATCATTGCCTCTGCTTTTGGTCTTTTCCAGCTCTCTGCAGTATTTAGGTAACAATCTAGCCTGGGTATAAGCAGGACCTGGAGACAGTCTTTGGTGCCTTTCAACAACCTCTGGTGATTCTCTGTGCACCCACATGGTCACTCCTGCCACAGGAATGGAGTGAGGTGACTTTTTGCATACCTTGGAACATGTCACATTTACCTGAAACACAACCAACTCCTGGAATTTTAACTTATTGAAAGAAACAGAACTGTTTTTACAGCTGAAAATACTTCAAAAAGTTGAAATACTTGAATGACTTTCATTCAAGCTGATGACTTTGGTGATTGAAGGCTACACTCTTTATCTGTCTATTAAAATGGAAATGACTTCCTAAAATTTCCTTAAAAAAATTCTTTCTCAAATAAGTCACTTGTAGTTATGGATAGCACTGGATGCTCAGGCTTAAAACACATTATATCAAAAAGAAAGGAAAAAAAAAAAAGCTAGGCCTAAAGTGTTGTCTCTTACTATTCATACTTAGATTAAAGGCTCTAGACAGGGATTTGCAACAGAATGCATACCAAATAACTTAACTTCTGAAAATTGAAGGCTTTGACATAATTAACTAACTCATTGAGGATATATAATAATAATTCTGAGATTATGAATAAGAACAAGAGAACAGTTTTTATACATTTGACAAAAATGTATGCACGTATTTCAAACTTAACTCTCTATGAAGAAGTTTCATAAATTCTAAAATAATAATTTTATACTGCCATATTTGTAAAAAAATTGTATTCTGTATTACAAATAAATACAATCCTGACCCCAACAATAGCAGGAGCTAGAATGTGAATGCTATTTATCAAATTATCATGTCCTAACATTATAGAAATGTAGCAGAGAATGTGGAACTAACATTATAGAACTATAAAAAAATAAAGTTTAAAAAAAAATACTTCTTCATGAGCTATGTCAGTGGAACTTGTGCCAAATCCTTTAGTTCAAAGATCTATAGACCTTTCATATGTCCCATTTTCCACTACAACAGCACTTGACTTCTTGAGCATCAGATGAATCAGTGATGGTATTCTTTGTTTCTTCTTATAGATCTACACACTGGGCTACTTAGCCCTACAAGAGGATCAATGGGCAGTTATTGCTGTCAGTTCTGTTAACCACAAGGATTTGCCAGGCGTGGTGGCTCAAGTCAGCAATCCCAGCTCTTTAGGAGGCTGGGTGAGAGGATTGCCTGAGCCCAGGGGTTCGAGACCAGCTTGGGCAACATGGTGAGACCTAATTTCTACAATAAATCAAAAAATCAGGTGGGCATGGTGGCACATGCCAGTGGTTCCAGGTACTTGGAAGGCTGAAATAGAAGAGATCACCTGAGCCCAGCAGGTAGAGGCTGTGGTGGCTGTGAGCATGCCATTCCATCCCAGCTGGGCAACAGAGTGAGATGCCAACTCAAAAATAAAAAGACCAGGCGCGGTGGTTCTCACCTATAATCCCAGCACTTTGAGAGGCTGAGGTGAGAGGATTGCCTGAGCCCACAGGTCCACAAACAACCTGGGCAACTTGGCGTGACCTCATCCCTACCATAAAAATTTAAAAATTAGTTGGGCATGGTAGCGCACACCTGTGGTTCTGGCTCCTTGGAAGGCTGAGGTGGAAGGATTGCCTGAGCCCAGCAGGTTGACACTGGGGTGGCCGTAAGCATGCTGCTGCATTCCAGCCTGGGTGATGGAGTGAGACTCCAACTCAAATACTAATACTAATACTAATACTACTACTACTAATAATGATAAATAGAAAAACAGCAAGGAATATGTCTGCCTCTTTCTCTCTAGTGTGTTTCTTGTTGAGGTCAACATGAAAACCTACTTACCTTCTAGTTTTTTTCAACAGTTTGCAATGTTTCCATTCTAATCCCACATACCCTAATCTGTCTCTCTCTCTTCACACCTCTGTACACTTTGCCCTTTCCTTTCAGTTAGGTTATTTTATAGCTATATCTTTTGATATATTTTGTTACTGTATCTTTTGCAATATCCGAGGAGATTTTTTTCCAGTAGCTGAGAGGTCTTAGTTTGGGAGGTGGCCATTCAAGTTCCCAAATTGCCTAAAAGATAATCTGAGATTATGCAAGTTGTACCTACCTCAAAGGGGCCAAATAAGGACCCTAGAAATCCAGTCCTGGTCCCATAAGCCCATGTCTAGGCCTACTGGCCTGCATCTACTCTTAAAAGACATTTTTACTATTTCTTTTTCAAAGTTTCTGTTTGGATTAGTTGGGTTATTTATTGTAGGCCTTGATCAACTTCAAGTAATCAGTAATTGTATTTTATTAGAAATCACATGCTTCATTTTACATTTTAAAATAACTATGTGTAGGACAGATAAACTTATAAACAGATTTAAACACTGGAACTCCCATAACATGAGTCAGGGTGCAGAAATTAGAGTATGTCAGAAGAAATTAGGATAGTACCTCCAAGAAGACTAAGCCAACTCAATCTCTTTTAGAGAAAATAAACCCATGACAGAGCCCAACTTCTGTTGCATTTGGTGCTTACTTAAATATAAGGATTTTATGCTTAAATATTATAAAGACTTTCTTAACTAGTCTATATTTTACCAATCATAGTTTCTTAATTTTGGTGAAAATGGTAAACATTTGGACAAATTATGAAGTGATGGTTAACAGCATTAAAGATGGCCAACTAAACTGCAATTTAACCTTATTCTTGTATCTTCTTTTACTGTTCAGTTTGAATCTTGGACAAGTGTTACTCATCTAGATATGATGCACTCAGACTGAATTAAATTTAAATAATCTAAGTGACAGTTGGATTATCATTAAGTGGCCTATTTCTTGGAATAACATGGATATTCAGGTAAAAGTTCTACTAATATTCTTATTTGAATTTTGTAGCTATGACAGCCTAGCCGGAAAAAAAACCAAACAAAACCCAAACAACAACAACAACAAAAAGAGACAAAAATCCTTTATTACATATGCAGTGCAGGGCAAAATAACCACTAAAGATTTCAAGACACTGACAAAAATAGAAGACTTGTAATTATACTTCCGGTACAAATTTGCAAAACGTCTCAAATTTTGGATGCCCTATTCTCAGAAAATTCCAGGACTTCTTACAAATGAATGGATAACAAATGTACCACAAAACACTTAGATTCTAAGAATTTGTATTTGACACAAAAGAAAATGTAGTATACAGCAGTCAGATTTTTTAAAATTAAATTAAATTAAATAAGTGACAAATACCACACATTTTATAGGATAAAGTGAATAATATTTCCTTTAGTGCTAAAGCAGTAATCAGATTCCATGGAAAATCAGTGTTCTATGAATTCTCTTGAGAGTTATCTTGAACATGTGTAATAATGTAAAAGAGTTTTGAGGAATGGTAATAAAGCTAGATCTCACTTTATTATAAAACATATATAAGCCACATGATTAAAAATATAAAAATAATTCTATGAACTTATAGTTGTCTATTAGACTTGGAACTTAGTTCTATGATAATTGCATAGGCCTAGTTATGGAAATACTCATATTTAATTTTTTGTTGTTTTATTTATAAAACATTGCTGTGAAGGTTTGAATGCAGACTTTCAATGATAAATTTGAGATGCTTTTGAATCATGGGGTTGATTAAAGCAAGAAAATGTCAAGTACCTATTGAAATAGTTAAATGAACCCCAACTGAATCAGTTTTCCTCAAAGAGTCAGATTGGTTGTCTATGCAAAACCATTTTTGCTAAGCTTTGAAATTTGTTGGGTCATTGACAACACTGCTCAGGTTTGTTTCTTTAATTACTATCAGGAAGTTTTGGCAAGTATGTGCCAAATAAGGATGAAGATACTTCAGAATTTATTTTTTCTTCACTTTTGATTAGTTGTCAAGTATAGACCCGAGAGATTCTGAATAACTTGGACGTACTAGAAGATAGTTTTCCCATCCATTTCTTTATTTACTTAGCACATACTTATATTATTCTTTGGAAAGATCTGCTGTCATATTTTTCATCTATTCTTTATATAAATATGCCTAGTCTCTGACTGAAGGATGTTATTAATCTACAAAAGGATTTAAAATAAAATCTTACTTCACATATTAGTCCACAAGATACAATCATCCATATTAGTCAAATATGATTACTGTCAAGAGAAATCAAGGACACTTCTTGTTTCTTCTACAAAAGAGGACATTGATATAATAGACAAAGATTTAAAAGACATAGACTTATCAATGGTAGGATGTGGTTACCAATAGATGGTGAAATTTTGAAAAAATATTGAAATTAAATATGCTTGGGAAAATTCTGTCTCCTCTTGGATTTGTAGAATTGTATTTATCTTGGAACAGTAATAAAATTCAGCTAAGAAAGTGCTCCTGCCTTGGAAGGACAAGTAGGAGCAAGAGAGAAGTAAGAAAATATGGAGGAACTTGTTCACATATGACTCAAATCTAAAGATTCAGAATAAGTTTATAGGATGAGTGAACCTACAGGAATTTGGAACTAAAGTTGTACACTGAAGTCACAAATGTGTATTTGTAGAGATGTTCTTCTTGTAAATGCATAACTCCATAGTATATCTCTTTGTGAACATAGCAAATTTGGCAGCAGTAGCTGTGTTAGCTAGCTATTTAGAATTCTCATCTCAAAACTGTTGTGAATTTGGACAGCGCTTTTATTTTTGATATTGTTGGGAGCCAACCTTGGAGGCCCACCTGATTGACAGTGTCCTGGTGGGCCGAAGACCCCAGGCCGCAAGGTGAGCCCGGGAAGCTGAGGCCCTTCTGTCTTCCACCTTTGCGGTTTGGTACCACCAAAGAATTCTGTGCAGTCGTGGAAGAAGAAAATGGCATATTTATGCAAAGTACTCACAGCTAACTTGGAAATGTCATGGTTCATTTTTCCATTTCCCTCTATGCCGTTTGGCCTTTTCTAACATATTCAAGGGTTAAACTCTGAAGCACATCAAGAATGCTTTCTTTCACTTGGTTATAAGTTACTAGATATTGCTTGAGTAAAAAGTGATATAAGAATATTCACCCTTATTTGATTTAGAATTATGTAGTTTAGTGTTTAGACATAAGGTTTTTTAGAGGCACACATTTATAGTAAGTTCATCATGAATTTATTATAAGTTCTAACACTTGTCTAGGAGTTATGTAGGTGATTTATAACACTGTTTTCACTGACTTAGGATAAAGATTAATCGTTAAGGTTTTTACTTAACTCAGTAGTTAAAACTCTAAGTTAACATTTATAGAGTGGATTTTCACTGAACTCATAATATACTAATCAGACACTTTTATGATAAATTAACTAAATACAGAAGGCAACCTTGGGGGCCTGAGAAATATCACTAAAAGCTTCTTTTGAGTTTTCTTTAGAAATAAACACTGCAGGATAAGAGAAAAGTAAAGAAGACACCTGGACAAGAAAGGTGATTATGAAGCTTTGAAGGTCATAGAAGCCCAAAAGAGAAAAACTTCTGCTACATGGAGAACTTTGCACCTGGAAACTTTCTTGAGACATTTCAAGGACTGTAATTCGGGACTTTGGACTAAAACTATCATTTTTGGCTTTATGATAAAGACTCATTAACTAAAAGTAGATAGTGTTCTTGGCTTGTTTGTCACTTCTAGACCGCTAGATGGTGGTAACTTTTAAAGCATATGTACGTGAAGGAATTTTCTTTGTCTTGCCTCTTTACGAATGGTATAAAAGCTCTATGTTAACTAACATTAAATTGTCATCTGTTCAAGAAGCAGGTATCCGAGTATAATATTTTCGTCTTTCGCCTATCCATCTCTCCTTCAGGAAAGCCCACGACCCTTGTGGGGCTGGACCCCATATGATATATTGTTTTCTGTCACATATTATCACTGCATGCATTCTAGTTACCACGAAAACAATAGAAAGCTTATAATTGTTATCTAAGAATCATCAAGAGTAAACAATTTGGAGGTAAATAAATCATTGCCAAAGTTGAACGCAAAGCTAAAATTCATTGCAATTTGGACAAAGACTGTCCAATTTTCACAAAAAGCATGTGTTTTAAGTTAGACTTAAACATTGATTGATCTATTTCTTTTCTGAAGTCTATTTGGAATTTTTTTCGGAATCTACTATTTAAATCAAGACTGTCAGGAAACGTTACCATGGTTACCTTTATCAACTGAGTATTTCATGGGTTTTTGAATATTTTCATTTTAGTGTTATTCATCACTGCATTTTATACAAGGACATTATATCCCTTGTAGTTAATATGCATTTCTATATCTATATGGAGCTAATTTATAATCCACCAAGTACAGCAAACTTACTATCCCACTTACAATGAAATTTTCTGTCCATTTCAGCCACATGGGAACCAGAAGAGAGGAGTACAACATAAATCCAAAGGATGATTTGAATTTGACCTTTTCTTATAAGACAGATCTATATTGCCCATTATTTCTCTTTTCTACTGCTTTTAACTTTTTTTTTTTTTTTTTTTTTGGCTTATTCTTTTCCATTACTCTATCTCTAGTAAGGAAAGACATGCATCCTAGGCTCTTAAATTTAAGTGCTTCCTGATAAATTCAAAGAGCTTTGTCCCTTAAGCTAGTCCAAGTCTTTCTTCAGTGTCCTGCTAAAGCTATATCTAGTTTGGAATAGTCCACAGCTGAATGTGATGTCTAATAGATTGTTTTGATGAACTCTAAGTGTTAATCTTGCCATTTGTGTACTTTAAATGCTGTTTCGAGTTGTCTCTAGGATCACTGAATTTTCACACTTGCTTACCAGATTTCTTTGTATTTTAATATGGGGAGTTGTAACGAAAATACTATGCTTTATACAAACTAAAAACATGATACTTCTCGCAGGAGATTAGCACTAAAGATCTTGCATATCCTCTCATTGCACACACTTTTAGTATCACTCTTTTTCTATCTTGCCCTAACCAGAATGGAATATGTCTCAAGGGCTGGGGCCACACTCTGCAGGCTTTTGTTCTCTCATTTCTAGCTCTGTGGTAAGGTAGTTTTTTGCAATAAAAATTACCAGGACAATTCTAAAGTAATGTCAACAAATAAAGTATAGCCTGTATTCTTTCCATTTTTTCTTTCACAAATCAATGGATAAGGCTTAGTAATATTGTTTATAAATTTTTGTGACATCAGTATTTGTGGAGAATTGGAGGATTCAATATAAACCCAGAATTAACATAGTGATGATATGATTATAATTTGCATGATTATGCATAAAGAATTTCTACATGCATTAACACATTTTAACATAGAGAGCATATAGAACATGTAGAGCAAGTTTGTTCATTATCTCCATTTTATATTTCTGGGAAAAAGCAATTTAGAGGTGGGAAGTACTCTACTTGATATTACACAGATGACAGGAATCTGTCTTCAATGTGATTAATAATAAAGTCCTAGTGATTTCTGTTATATATTATGGTCCCTTTCCCATAAGTCTTCACACCCAAGTCTAGAAAAATAAATACTTGTGCTTAAGATATAAAATAGAACACAATGAGAAAAGTCAGGTTCATTCTTTTTTGTTTTGTTCTGTTTTGCTTTTGAGTTGGAGTCTCACTCTTGTTGCCCAGGCTGGAGTGCAGTGGCATGCTCATGACCACACCAACCTCAACCTACTGGGCTTAGGTGATCCTTCTGCCTCAATCTTCCAAGTAGCTGGAACTACAGACTCATGCCACCATGCCTGGCTAGTTTTTGTGATTTTTATTGTAGAGATGAGGTCTCACCAAGTTGCCCAGGCTGGTCTCGAACCCCTGGGCTCAGGCAATCCTCTCTCCTCCGCCTCGCAAAGTGCTGGGATTACAGACTGAGTCATAGCGCCTGGCCTGTTTTTTTCTTTTCCTGACTGTTTTTAGATTTTTTTTTTTCTATTTGTATCAATTCTTCTAGGTAAAGATTAAAACACAAAATGTATATTTATTCTAGCCCTACAATTTTGTATTTTTTATATGTCAGTGTCTTTAATCAGGGTTTTAGTCTGACCCATCTTTATTTTAGAAATACATACTACTTGATGTTTTATTTTAAATACAATTGAGGCTTTTTTTTTCCCCTTTAAGGTACAAATATCTTTACTGTATTCATCTAGTAATACAGAAAAAGGCCAGACTATCTCCAGAATAGTAGATGTTCGAAAGTCTGGCAAGTAATTTCCTGGAATAGTCCAGCTCTGAGAGGGTAAGCACACATGATATGCCAGATAAAAACAACAAAATGATGACAGAGTACAACTAAACATAACATTAGAGTAAGTGGCTGCATTAGTTATATTCAATGGAAATTTCCAGAAAATAGGTCTAGGCTTTTAGTGAAAGTCTGTGCTCTAATTCTACTCAATGCGTACAATGCATTTTCCAGAAACCAATTTGAAATTTCTCTATCTAAACATATTTACAGAGATATTTACTTTAACCATTTTGGTGGATTTTGAAATCTGCTAAGAATGAATTGTATTGCCTTAATATAACATGACATTTAATGTGCATATTTTCTGAGTTTATGTTATACCATCACTGACTGAAACATACCATTAAAATAATGGTTCTTATTTTTTCAAGTATATGTGTATATTTATTTATTTCCAGTAATATATACCAAAATCATGCTTTTATTAGTATTAGTATTATTACAAAATTTTCTTTGTAGTGCATATGTATTTTATTTTAATTTTTTATTTTAGTAGAGACAGGGTGTTACTATGTTGACCAAGCTGGTCTCAAATTCCTGGGCTCAAGAGACCCTCCAGTCTTTGGCTTCCCCAGAGTGATAGAATGACAGGCATATATCTATTTTCTACTTTTTTTTTTCACTTAATGGTATATAAGACCCAAATTTTAGTTCACATGTGCTTTAATCAGTAATGTATATATCATATCCTCACAAACCTGGGATACTTTGACCTTTTATATTTTTGAAGTATGAAAAATGATCTTGGCCGGGCTCGGTGGCTCAGTCTATAATCCCTCACCTTGGGAGGCCGAGGTGAGTGAATTGCCTGAGCCCGTGGGTTCGAGACCCGCCTGGACAACTTGGCAAGACCTTATCTCTACAGTAAAAAAAAAAAAATTAGCCGGGCGTAGTAGCACGCACCTGTAGTTCCAGCTACTTGGAAGACTGAGGCTGAAGGATCTCCGGAGCCCAGCAGGTCGAGGCTGTGGTGACCGGGAGCAGCCACTGCACTCCAATCTGGGTGACAGAGTGAGACTCCAACTCACAAAAAAAAAAGAAAAGAAAAATGATCTTTATTGTTTAATTTGCATTTCTGAACTGTGGAAGTGGGATTAATTTGAATTGTGGTCATTCGGAAGGTCAGGGAAGGCTTTTCCAAGGAATTACTGACTGAGCTGACATCTGAAGCAGGCAAAGGAGCTGATTGATTGAAGAGTGAAAGTATTAGAGCACAGGTAAAGGGCACAGCACATACTCTAGGTACAGAAAGAAGGTCAGAGGGGCTAGATCAAGGCACCTGGTTAAGATGAGAACGGCAAGGCAGATGAAAGCCTCGCAAGACAGGGATGTTTAGGTGGGTCATTTTAAGAACTATGTTCTATCCAAGAACAATAACAGAATATTGAATAATTTTAAGCCAAATGTGTGCCTGTTCAGGTTAGTTTGTCAAACCCCTTATTCCTCATGCAATGATTAGAGTTAATGTCAGAGAAAATGAGTAAAAACAAGAAGACTGCCTTTGAAGTTGTTGCTGTGATGATGAAATGATACTGCTCTCTCCCTTCTTCACTCTACCCCCTCAAAAAGTTGTTGCAGTCATGCACTCGTGTTTCATACCTTAGACCTTGCCACCTTGACTCCAACCAAAGCTTGCCATTTATCATACCTTTCTACTCTTGTGATCTCACTCCAAAGAGTCTTTGACCTCATTAAGACCTCCATCAGTGAACTTATCATTTCCCACTATTTTTCAGACTCTATTATTCCCTTTATTGCTTCATATCCCTCACCCAATTGAGATTTCATGGTTCAGAACCCTAACAATTTCATGGAACATTCTCTTAATTCTGTTGTTCTTCCCTTCTGTTATTTACACTTGATAAGCCTGTTGCCAAACCCATCTATCTACATTGTAACTGACTAAAGCAGCTGAGCATTGGCAGAAATACACCACATAATTGGGTTCACTGGATTTATTTAAAATTTATGAACACAAATTTTTAAAAAAAGGATCCTTAGCAAAGTTAAGAGCATTTTACTTTACTGGTAAATTCATTTTCTTGTTCTCTAAAATGACTATTTCACAACATAACCACTTTCTTTAAGTTTCCTAAAAATTTCTACATGTCTCAATTTGAAGTATAATCTTTTTACTAAAAAGCAAGAAAAAATCAGTAAAAAATATAAAAACTCTTCCTTATATTGCCAACTTCAATATTTACATCTGTAACAAGCTATTTCTTATCAGAATTGAAGTGACAATGGAAGACTTCTTTCTCTCAAAGGTCAATCTACCTGGGAATCAGACTTCCCTCATTATCACATTCCTTGACTTCTATCTTGTATTTTGCTTGCTGCATCAAACACGTTTCATCTCTATTAGAACACTCTAACCAACTTACCAACGTGCTTTAATGTTAGTAAGTAAACCTCTAGTGCATTTATTTTTAATTTTTACCTTACTCATCTCTCTTTCTTGTCTCCTTGGCTCCTTGATATATATATTATATATCCAAATATATATCTTTAAAAATTCTCCTTTGAACCCATATTTTTTTCAGCTACTTCCTTGATAGTAATCTTTTCCCCATGAGAATAAAACTTCTAGAAAAATAATGTCTATTGGTTTCTTTCTTCCCATATTTCCAGATTTTTTCAATCAGTTTCAATTTGACTTTCATTCTTACCAGGAGTTCTAATCAAGGTTAGCAATGGTGTATAAACGAATAATCAAACATATGTCTTTATCTACTGAACTACAATGATATTTGACACAGTTTATCACAACCTCTTTGAATATAATTTTTCTGTGCTTCCAAAACCTCTAGTGCATTTATTTTAATTTTTAACCTCACTCACCTCTCTTTCTTGTCCCCTTGGCTCCTTGATAAGAACTCTAAATATTAGAAAGCTCTTGTGTTCTGTCCTCAAACTCTTTCTTCTATTTTCTGCCCACTTCAGTTTTCCTATGTGACCACACTTTGACAAAGAATTAAAATATACCATCTCTTTGGTTATTTTGTAATATTAATATTTAATATTATTGCAATCCAGGCATTTTTCCTGAACTTCAGACTCATAGATCCAATTGCCTTCAAGATATATTCACTTGGCTAAATTACAGTCTCTCAATAAAATATAGACTAGAACAAACCTACTGATTTCCTTTTATCGTACACTCCTCAAAAAACTTTCTCATTCCATTAAGTAACTCCAACACTCTCTTATTTTTTAAAGATGAAACTGTAGAAAGCATCATGATTTCCTTTTCCTCCTGAAAACCCATATTTAATATCTAACTCAACAAAAATCTTCAAATTTTCATATATATATACATGAAATATATACTGAATGATTATTTATCATCCTTTTCTCTGCTATGTCCCTTACTCATGTCACCATCACTTAACCTGGACTCTGCATAAGTTTGTAAACCGACCTTTCTGCCTTCCTTTCTTGAACTTATACAACTATTGTATGTAGCTATTTTCTAAGGTCTAAGTCAAATCTTTTCTCTCTTGCTTAATGTTCTCCGATGTCTTCCCAAACATGTCACTCTATCTGTGATTTCCAAAGCCCTATAACATGTAGTCTCCGCTTATCCTTTTGATGTCAATCAGTACCCTGCACACTTTGCAGCCAATGCTTCTTCTGTTAGAAATCTTCTCACAGATCTTCACTTAACAACAGCCTTTCTGATGATCCCAGTTTCAACCAGCATGGCAACCTCTCAGAAAGGCCTTCCACAATGACCTGTACCCATCTCCCACTCTTTCATATATTATCCATTTTTTCCTTCTAAAAGTACTTATTATTTGCAGACTAAAAACATAATGAGTCTTTTATGGAGAATTATAGTCATGGCACAAGTGAGATCATGGGAGAGAGTGTGTACAAGATAAAAGAAGAACTCTGTCAAGTCATGAACTAAATTCAACAAATAGTAATCAATGTGTGGAAATTAGTTAGCAAGTACAAAGAGGAGATACAAGATGTAGTGGGGGAATTGGGAGACTGCAGGGACATTGAGAAAGACAGGACTACAGAATTTTAAGAAGTTGAATGTAGTAATTGGCATTGGATGCCTCTGAGTAAATATAAGAATTTAAAATGACAGTTGGATCTAAAGATATAAGCTTCTGTAACCTTATCAAGGAGTGTTTTAACAATTGATATTAGTGATAGTCATGCTGGTGTGTACTGCAGGTAGTGGGAAAAAGGTATCAGTATATATGGAAAATACTTTAGAGGAATTTGTACATAAAAGAGAAGGCACATAGTTTTATAGCCTGAGCTAACAATTCGCTGCTTCCCTTGAATCAGTAAAATATGAGAGGCAGAAAGGTGGGAGAAGTAAGGAGTGTTATTCAGGGAACAGGTTGTGTATCCACCAAAAACCTGTTGACTTAAGCAGAGTTTCCATTCAGTTTTTACAATAAAGCATAGTTCCTTACCCTTCTCCTGCTATTGATTAATAATGACTATATGTCTTATAACCATTACTCAGTTTCTTTCTTAACCAGTGTTTATACCCCAGTTATTGTCACACACCAGTGATCAAATTATATCAATTTCGCCATTCTTCTAGGTTACAATTACCTTGAACAAATTGGGGCTGTATACTTTCTGGTTGGTTACAGTTTTTGGGTTTTTTTGTTTGTTTGTTTTGCTTATTTGTTGTTTGTTTTGCTTATTCTGGTCTGATTCTGGTTCACAAGGCTTCATTAAGTAAGCATTATACATAAAATTAATACAAAGACAGGAAAGAATACAGTTGTTATTTAGAGACTAAGGGAACAGATAACATTTCTGGGATTTAGAAAGTTTTAGCAGAGTCCATTTCTTATCTAGGTTCAGCGGAGGTTTTTCCAGGAATGTGTAGTTTTTGGTGTGTGCCTCCTGCTTGTCAGATGGCTCAGTGAAGATGGCTGTGTTCTCTTTAGTTCCAGCAAGTTACCAGATCCAAGGACAGTGAAGGAGAAGACAAGGGAAAAAAATGTTCCCTTTTACATTCAAAAGAAGAACTCTGTCAAGTCATGAACTAAATTCAACAAATAGTAATCAATGTGTGGAAATTAGTTAGCAAGTACAAAGAAGAGATACAAGATGTAGTGGGGGAATTCCCTTTTACATAGGTTTAACTCGACTCAGCTTAATATAAGTTTCTAAGTCTTCTCTAAAAGACTGCTCTAATATAATCAAAATGGCCTCTTTTCCACCTTTAACAACAGGACTAAGAACTAGGAAGAATATGGTATAAGCAGTGGAATTTCTTTCTTTCTTTCTTTCTTTTTTGAGTTGGAGTCTCACCCCATCGCCCAGACTGGAGTGCAGTGGCCGCTCCGGCCACCGCAGCCTCGACCCGCGGGGCTCCGGAGATCCTTCCGCCTCAGCCTTCCAAGTAGCTGGAACTACAGGCGCGCGCACCACGCCTGGCTAATTTTTTGATTTATTGTAGCGATCAGGTCTCGCCAAGTTGCCCAGGCGGGTCTCGAACCCTCAGGTTCAGGCAATTCACTCACCTCAGCCTCCCAAAGCGCGGGATTACGGGCTGAGTCACCGAGCCCGGCTGGAATTTCTTTTCAAAAATTAGAACAGTAATTTTTGAAAGAAGATGAAGAAATATTAGTCTTGAAGGGACAAGGGATATACATATATACTTTCCAATTTATAGGTTTCTGGCAAGAGAGATATAAACAACTGAGGTAACAGGCAACTGGCGCTCTCTGGTTCAGTGACAGTCAAAAAGAGGAGGGAATCCTTCAGAGGAGGTAAGAATGTAGACAGTTTACTGATTTTAAATATTTAGTTACAAAGGACCAACAAAAGGGAAGATAAATAGGCATGCAGGTAGACTTAAGAAAGTTCAGGCTTTACCGGAATGATGGGATGATGGAAGGTCTGCAGAAGAGAGAAATCATAGGAGGCTTGACCTAGTGTAATAGTTTGGAAGTCTCTAGAAACATGGGCACATTACTCAAAATATGGAGGAAACTTGGCCTGAAGGTGTGCCTGAATCAGATATGGAACATCTTCAGTACAGGAACCTCCTACTCTAGCCACATGGAAATAACAAGACCTCTAATCTTGCACTATTTCTAGCTGTGCCAGCTTTAAAGTGAAATTTATGTAAATAATGCAAACAAAAATCACATTTGTATTTGGTTGCTATTGTACCAAATATAATAAAATCTATATTTTTAAGTAAAATCATTTCCTCAAATAATTTTCTAGTAGTCATTGTGTCAATAAGTGTTGACCACTTGCTCCCACATAGCTATGCATATTTTTTCATTGAAAGAAAATAGGTTTGAGGGCATAAAATTTGATGGATAGGAAAGGAAAAATCAGAGTTTGACTAGCTGCAAAAAGACAGGCACAAGAGAAATTCTTTGAAATTAGACAAATACACTAAACTATATTTGAAATGAACAAGTAAGCCAGTGATTATAATCTCTATTATAAAGTTGAAGCAATTGAGGCTTACAACAGTTAAGGATGAATCAAGCTTATAATTGCTAAGTGATGGAGACTAATTTTGAGCTTGTTTTTTAATGAGTTTTTGCCCAGTATACTTTTCTTCTATAGTGTGCTGCTTCTTCATCGGGCTTTATATTATAAACCTGATTATAACGTTTGCTGAGGACAGAATTGCAGCCATCTGAACATCTGGTACTTCGTTTCTGTTACTCTAAGGTCTCTCTGAAGAGCTGATGGCTGGAATACTAATATCAATTCTGACAATAATTAACCAATAGCTTGGATTCTCATAGTTACATTGTATAAGAAGTTACTACAGAACTAGAGATATTTGGGGTTCAATTTTAATCAAAGAAGCAATTTATCTGTGATTTCCAAAAATTTCCATTTTTATAAGGATAAGTGTTATTTTCAATCAATTAAAAAAATGCCTAAGGTTACCTTGACATCTGTTTGATGTTCTTTCTGAGTTGTTTGAGATCAAGATAAGAAATAGGCTATATGTTACGTATTTATTTTAGAACATTAGATAGTATAGAAATGTAAAATAAAACATTTTTAAACTTAAAAAAAAATCACCTATAATCCCACTATCCAGAGTCAGACTTAGTGTGTGTGATATTTTGGTATATTGCTATGAGACTTGATGTATCAATCTTGCATGCATGTATTCATTCCACAAATAGCTATCGGGCATTACTTTGTGTTAGATATTGACCTATGCTCTGAACCTATGTCTTCATTAAACCTCCCCACCCCTGCCATCCTCTTACTTTTTCTTTCTCTTCAGTGCAGGCATGAATGTGAGTATAGTAATATACAACAGGATAACTTCTATTTCTTAGAATTATACTTTAAGTCTTTCCCTTTTTTTCAATGACTCCTGTGATGCATGAGCCACGAAATGTTGAAGTCACAATGAATCATTCTCCTGGCATTAGAGATTTAGATTCTGATTTTTACTATTGTATTACCATTGTAATGACTAAAATTACTCATTTATCTAAGTTTAGCGAATACATTTTCTGATTATTAACGTGCTCATTTTATAAAAAGCTGAAAAAATTCAGGAAATAAAAAAACCCAAAAAGTCATTTATCCTACAATCTATAAATAATAATAGCTCAAAATTGAATAAAATTCTATTTCAGTTATTAACAACCTTGATAAAATGCTTTGTATTAAGTTTACATCCTACTATGTAAACTTAAATTATATCTAATACTTTTTATATTTATTTTTAAATTGAATTTTTTAAAAAGGCTGGTAGTATTGAATGATCATTTTATTACCCTTTAACTACTAAATTAAATTTTGTTTATCAAATAATTTTTTACATTGTTTTTATTCTGATTTCCTTGACTATTGTGAGAGTAAATATTTAAAATATTTTTACTAGCTAAGGACATTTTCTTTTCTTTATGTGTGTATGTATACATATTATGAATGCACAACTGCTTTTTATTGGGTGAGGGTATGTGTACAGTGTCTTGCTATGTCACCTGGGCTAGAGTGTTTTGGTGGAATCATAGATCCCTACAGCATTGAACTCCTGGGTACAAACTATCCTCCTGCCTTAGTATTCCAAGCAGCTGGGACTACAGTCACATCACCACACCTGCACGTGTTCTTTTAAAGCTATTTTAAAAATCAGTTTGTTTAGGTATCATATATGTTGATCTATAACTTGGTAGCAAATATCTTTCCTTATTGGTGGCTTATTTCTAAGTGTTTACATTATATATTACAGCCATGAAGTCACATATGCACACAAGCAGAAGCACAGTTGTAGAATCCCATTGTCAGCCTAAAATGGAATTTAAATTTTTTTTTTAAAAGAAATTTTGGGGAAATATTGCAACTATGTGTACAAAATCATGTGACTAAATATTTAATGCTTACTACTGAAATACACCATAAGCAACCTCCACCTCCTGTACTGGGTCTCCACCTCTGTCCTCTGCTTTTCCTGTGTCATGAGAATGTATATGGTACTCCCCTTGCTGCCAGTCACCTCTAGTCAGGTACTGATCCAATTCTTTCTCAGTTTTGCCAAGATGGCCTTAAGTGTTCCCTCATTATTGCTGCATTCTCAGATCACTAGATTATTTTCATCAATGTACACATAAGGGAGAACCCCAAAATAATGGCATTTATTTATAAAAGAATTGTGTATTTATTCTTACATGTTTAAACTTCGGTCACCTTCCAAGTACTCTCCAATTGATGCATTACTCCTATTGAGATGCTTTTTCTGTTGCTCAACACAGTTTTTGAAGTAATCAATTTTGATGCCTTTTAGTGCTTCTGCTGTTTATTGTTTCAACTATTCCATATCAACAAAACATTTTCCTTTGAGGACCTTTTTCATCCAGGGCAACAAAAAAAATTTGCTCAGGGTGAGATGAAGTGAATAGGGAGGGTGGGGCAAGGGAGTCATGCTGGTTTTGGTCAAAACGTGATAAACAATCAGTGTGGTGTGGGTCGGTGCACTAGTAAACACCTATAATGAAATGGGCAAGTGCATTGAAATAATCTCCAAAAATATTCACTGGAGTTGAACTCAGACTATTACAACAATGCTAGCTGGTACACTGATGCTGATGGCTTCCTAGAACACTTGCCTATCGGTGGACCTGTAGTACAAAGGGCCCACCCTCCAATAGAAAGTTCAATTTTTGCGGGGATTCCCCTTCATATGCCAGAATATCTTCCTTCTTTAGACATAATTCATCTATCTTACATGTCTCTACTTCCCTTTATAACAAAAATGTTTTAGTGAGCCATTAATACAAATTGCATCGATTTTGTTCCCATTTTTTTTTTCTTGAATGTCCTCCAGTCCTCTTTTTCTCTACTGCTTCAGTGAAATAACTCTTGATAAGGTCACCAGTGTTGTGAAATGCAGTGGTAGTTTCTCTGAGCCCAAATGTCTTATCAGTCATATTAGTGTAGTTAGTCACTTTAAAAAAAAAACGTGTTCACTTAATTTTAAGGGTCCTTTCCTAATTTGATTATGCACTTGCTCTCTACTGATTTATTATCTTCTAGACCTTTAAATTTTGACATGCTCCAGGCCTCAATTCATGGAATTTTTTTTTTAATCGTTCTTATTACCAAAATTTTCTCATTCAATTCCATGGTCTTAAGTATACAAATATATGATAATCAGTGCAAATATCTGTCTCCAAATCAAAATTTTTTCATGGGGCCCAGATCTGTGTATTCAATCGGCTGCTTAACACCTCCATTCCCATGAATATTTTGTATCTCAATTTTAGATTTCCAAAATTTAACTCTCTAGGCCTGCCCTCTGGCTCTTTCCCGTTACAATAACCACCAACTGCACGTACCCAAGTCAAAAACTTTGACTTTTTTTTGTTTCACAACAACCAATCCTTCAACAAATTCTGTAATTCCTATCCTCCACATAGATTCAGAACACAGATAAGTAGCACAAGGTTACAAGATGCAAGATTAATATATAAAAGTTAATTGTCTTCAACAATAAAAATCAGAATCTGAAATTTAAAATATGTATGATTAGCAACAGCACCGAGATATTAAATACTTAGCCATAAATCTAAGAAAATACAAAGGATCTGTAACTAAAAAACCACACAAATGTAATGAAAGGCAAAAGTAGACATAAATAAACAGAGAGAAGGTCCATGGTTATAAATTGAAAGACTCAATATTGCTAAGATATCAGTTTGTCCTTACTGATCTATTGAGTCAACACAATTCCAATAGAAATCTAAGGAAGTTATTTGGTAGGTACCAAAAACTTGTTTCTAAAGTTTTCATGCAAAGACAGAAGTCTTAGACTAATTGACACAATCATGAAGAAGAAGAAGAGCACAGTCAGAACATTTATAATACCTGGTATAGAGAACATTTATAATACCTGATATACTTGGTTACTATCAAACTATAGTAACTAAGACAATGTGGTATTGACATAAGAACAGACAGATATATCAGTGGAACAAACTAGATAGACTGGAAAGGGACACACGTGTAGTCAAATGATCTCTGATGAACGAACAAGATAAATTAATGGGAAAAGGATGGAAATTTCAACTAGATACAGACCTGATACCATTCACAAAATTTAACTCAGATGATCATAAAACTAAACTCAAATGCAAAATGATAAAACTTCTATAAGGAAACATAAGAGGAAATCTACATATTCTTGGGTTTGACAATAAGTTTTTAGATTCACACAAAAGGAAAAATCTATGAAAATATATGCTACATTGGAAGCTATTTAAAAAAAAAATGAAAACAAACTTCTGCTCTGTGACATGAGCTTTTAAAAGAATGAAAAGCCATAGCCTGGAGAGAATATTTATAAAACACATGTCTAATTTCTTCCATCCAAAATATATGAAGGTGAGGGCTAGCCTCCAAAAAGTGGAATTTATTTATAAAAAATTGTGTATTTAGTATTACATACTTAAACTTCAGTCACCTTCAGAATAATCTCCATTGGGTGTAATACACTTAATGAGACACTTTTTCCACTGCTCCACTGGGTCTTGTTAATTTTGATGACTTTAGAGCTTCTGATGTTTTTTGTTTTGCTTTTTCCACATTGACAAAATGTTTCCTTTTGAGAACATTTTTTATTTAAGGAAACAAATAAAAAATGTCACTATGGGTGAGGTGAGGTGAAAAGGGAGGGTGGAGCATGGAGATTATGCCGTATTTAGTCAAAAATTGCTGAACAATCAATGCAGTGTGGGCAGATGCTCTCATAAATCATCCATTATGAAGTGAGCAAATGTGTTGAATGACTCTCCAAAGAAAAATTCACTGAAGCCAAATGCAGTCCCTCACAATGCTAGTGGTTCCTAAAACACTTACATAGTGAAGGAAGCCTGTGCTACAAAGGGCCCATCCTTCCAAAAGATCATTCTTTTTCTGAGGTCCCCTCATATAAACAACTCAAAACTTAATGTAAAACAAACAGCACAAATTAAAGAAAAACAAGCAAAAGACCTGATCACACGCTACATCAAGGAATGTATAAAGATGTCAAGTAAACACATCAGCATCATTTTTCATTAAATAATTGAAAATCAAAGTAACAGTGAAATACCACTGCATACCTATTAGAATGGATAAAATTCAAAATGCTGATAATAACAAAATCCAATCACTGACATCAGCAATATTAGAAAAAATTTAGAATAACAGAAACTTTCTTTAATTGTTGGAAGGAATATGAAATAGCATAGCCACTTTGGGAGATGGTGGCAATTTCTTGCAAAGTTCTAAACCCAGCCTTACCCTATGATCAAGCAAATATGCTCCTAGAGCTTTAGTCAACTGATTTGAAAACTTGTGTCGCCACAAAAACTCACATATAGTTGTTGATGGCAGCTTTGTTTTTAATCACCAAAAACTGGAAGTAATTGAGATGTCCTTCATGAGTGAATGTATAAACAAACTGTGGTACTTCCGCTGATGGAATCTAATTTAACAATAAAAACAAAGTGAGCTATCAAGGCACAGAAAGAAATGGACAAATCTTAAGTTTATATTCTATCTCAAGCAAGAGGAGGAGAATGATATCATCCATTTAAAAATGGATTGGAGTGGAAAATATCAGGATGATCTCATATTTAGATGAATATAGAGAAAGATGGTTATATATAAAAATATTATATATGTATAGTCACAGGTTAGTGGATATTTATTTTCTTGCTCTGTTGGCTGAGTGACTCTAGAAGAAATGACACCCCAGTAGCAATGAGCACATTATTTTCTAATATAATTACTCAATAATTTTGCTCCTTGGCAACATGGCCAATTTTCTGATAAATACTGAATGAGTCTGGAATACCTTGTAATTCCAGCAGATAATTAATTGTCCAAAGCCTGAAAACACACACACACAAACACACACACACACACACACACACACACACACACACACACACACCACAGACTTATGCGGGTATGTCAAAGTCACCCAGGAGCCAACTGAAAGAACTTCCCATGACAACTGAGGAAACGTGAGCAACAAAATAAGTAGTACTGAATTATACACCAAAATAAAAAGTAAATATTCGTTAGTCAATACTTGTATAAATTAATGATCGAATACATAAATAAATGGGGGGAATAGGTGAATGCTGTCGCGCGGAAGATCCTAATAATATAGATAGACACTCCGCCCTCAAAGAAGGCGCACATAACTCCCCAAACCTCACGTGTGAATATGTCTTAGTATTAAAGCTTTCCAACTGGACTTCTATATCTTGGTGAAAAATACAAATCATGTATAAATGAGATGCCTTGTATAGACTTTACAAGTATTATTCTTTCAAATATAGCCAATAACTTTTCTCTGTCCCAAGGTCTGTGGACATGATGCTGTCACTACTTAAGAATCACGTGTGGCAGATGGTCAATCACATAGTCCAAGCACGTGGCCAAAATATACAACTGTCCATATGCAGAACACTGTAATCCTCCCTTCTCTGATGATTGGGAAATTGTTGAAATTAGGTTTCTAATTTGTAAATTACCTCTTACCACACCTCATTTTACCTGATCAATGTTTTTTCTCTTTTACTGGGGAGCAAAAGTACTTACTTTCATTTGGAGAATCAACTATTTATCAGTCTCAAGTTGTGTGGTTTAAGTGGCACTGGTTTCACTTCCTAATTTTAAATCCAGTCGTGTGATTCAGTAGAGGCAGTTACAGGAATTGGTTCACAGAAAGCCTGTAACTCAAGCCAGGCCCAGGAAAATCAGGCAGGGAAACAACCTCAAAAACAAAAACAAAAACACAGAATTATCTTTTGAAGGGCAGGCCCCTTGTAGTACACTCAGAATTTGTTCTGGGAGAACAAACGATCAACTGAAGTTTTTATCTGGAGGTTTCAATAAGTTGCATCACAATTTGCAGAAGAAATGTTCAGAGTTGTGGCAAACAGATGACTGGTTCTTCCACCATGACAATGCACCTGCCCACATCACTCTGGTCTGAGTGATGCTTTTAACCAAAAACAACATGACACCCATGCCCCACCCTCCCATTTCACCCACTCTCACCCCAAGCACCTTTTTTTTTTTGTTTCCCCAATGAAAAAAAGTTCTCAAAGGGAAACGTTTTGCTGATGTGGAAGAGGTGAAACAAAAAAACGGCAAGAGCACTAAAAGGCAGCAAAATCAACGAGTTCAAAAACTTTTGAGCAGTGGAAAAAACTTCTCATTAGGTGTAGTACACCCAATGGAGAGTACTTTGAAGGTTGCTGAAGTTTAAACATGTAAGGATAAATGCAAAAATTTTTAATAAATAAATTTCATCTTTGGGAGGCTTCCCTTAGATTATTTGCACCTGAAAAGAAAAAACAAGCTGTAACACTGGGGAAAATGCATCTTAAAAGAAAGTCACCATAGTGGAAAACCGTGTCAAACATAGAAAAGCTATAGATTTGATACATGATTTAAGAATCTGGGTCTGGTTGTGCTTAAAGCCAGGGAGCTCTGACTTTTCGTTAGGAGAATCCAATGAGTTCCCTTTTCAGGATTGCCCATTATGAGTTGCATCTTGACTTATCACCAAGGAATTTTGCCCATTGCACCTCTGTCCACCGCCAGGTACCTGAGGGTTGAGAGGGAGGAAATAGTATTTTTTTTTAAGTTCAAAAAATTTAAATAAACATAATATTAAGCCTACTTGAAAGAAATCCATTAAGATTCTTCATTGACTATGAAAGACTTCCTGTATTATTTGACCATTACTTTAAAAGAAATATTGTAGTAATGTAAACAGAGGTTATTTGAAATATCTCATAGCTATCTACTAAACTACCAATTTAGAGACTCCATGCTTGAGACACTCACCCAGATGATTTACTGATGACACAGTACACCAAGTTCACTCTGTAAAGACCACTGGCATTAAAAGGAAGAGTAAAATCTAATACTCGCTTTGCAAAGAGTTCACCCTTGAAGATCAATAACTATACCTTCATCCTTTCTTCAGCTCCTACACACTTTCAAAACAGAAGCAGTTCAGTAAATATAACCTAAGTAAAAACATAATGAAAAACATTTAACTATAGTTATCTTATAATTGGAAAGATTAAAATCTGTGCCCAAGAGCTATTGTATTTACTATTTGATCCATATATCCTCATGAATGTACAATAACCCCAAATGTCCAGCACTGAACCCAACGTTAATTAAAAACATCATTCCCATGTCTAAAATTAAGGTGATTATGGTAGTAAACTTTGAAATATACTTACTCATGCCATAGCTTCAGTAAAATAACCATGTCCCACAAATCCACACTATGACTAGAATGTTTTGATTTATAAATACTGGTTGGTTACTAAATATTTATTTAATAAATGGAGTTACAAATGTCTATTTATGCATAAACTATACTGTTTGCTAAGATTTATGTCTTGAATAGTCTATAACATAGGAGCAAACTGAGGTTTAGATAATCTATTGACATTGGTCACACAACCTTTGTGGTAGAGTTAGTATTTGAACCCAAGACTCTATCCCAAAATTTATACTCAACTGCCTCTAGTGGATAAGGGCTAGTGGCAGCATTTCTAGTGTGTTCTCAATATTCTTCTCTCAAATTCTATGATACTGATTTTTACCCTAGACTCCAGGTGTCTGAAAATAACAAGTGCTTGCTGGCCATTTGGTATTGGGACCAACTTCAATGAGGTGCCACTCTCCTAAACTTGGAGCCAAGATGTGCTTTTAAAGAACTAGTTCTCTGACTCATCCTGCTAATACCAGAATATAATTGCTTAATCATTTCTAACAATTGTACACCATATTAGTTTATAAACTGCATGTTTGCATTTCCATTTTCAAGGGACTTTAACATTTTGAGGTGAGAATAATACACATTTTTAAATATAAAGATAATGTAAGAAAGGACATTGCTTTGTATTTTATAGGTTAAATATATTGATTTTTATGAACAATTTGAATTATAGCACAATAACAGACATGTGTTTGGCACATTTTATTTTTATTGACAATTCATACTGAGGATATAATTTATAAACTAACCCTCTGTGAAGTCTGTTAATCATTTAGATTGAATTACCAGCAATTTTATTCCTAAATCACCCCAAACTGGAAGTGAAGAAGATATTATTTGCAATAACTAAATTGGGGTTTTTGACAACCAGTAAAAAGGGTTTAAGACTATGGAGAATATATTGAAAGGCATTAGGGGGCTCTTGTTATTGACAAGAATCATCCATTTCTCTCAATTCTGTGATTCACTGTCTCCCTTCCCCACCTTTTAGAAACTGGAATGCTAAAATTATATGTCCATGTCTCCCTCACCATTATAATCTGGGTGAATAAAACTTCTATCAATTAAATATACTCCTGCAAGTTTTGGAGGTAAAAAGTAACCAGAGGCCAGTTTTCTCCATGGTGACAGGGTGGTACCTCTCCAGTGTGCATCTCTGCAGTGACTGGATGTCTGACCTTTGCCCACCAGTAGCTCCGCGGTGTGGACAGCTGTGGTGTTGACAGACTGCAGGGCACTGCAATTCCAGGCCTCTGGGCAGCAGACATTCCAGTCTCCAGAGCACGAATGTGAGCAGACAGCAACTGGAAAGCCATATAGAGCGTTTTAGGAATGATTAAAGGCAGCACAAATAGAGAAAATTCATAAGCCATGTGTACACAGACATACAGTCTTTATGTTCATGACTATGACAATAATGAGTAAAATAAAATAATTTTGTGCCTGGAGAAAAGTTGAAATGATGAGATAGATGGAGAAGAATGTGGAACTACAACCCAAATGTGTGGTTAAGAAGGCGATTCATGGAGTTGACACAATAACCACTGGTGGTTACATGACTGACCCGTAAGAATTGAAAATAACAAGACATTTACATTTCAGTACATTCAATGTCTTTCAGGGCTCATAAATATAAATTTGTTTTGTACGTTGTTATTCTATAATTGTGTGTTTTTCCTATAGCTCCTTTTCTCCTTTTTTTGGCGTGGCTCTATGCATGTGCACTTATCCTTTGCTGCCACTATGTGGTCATAAAAAGGAACGTCCTAAAAAGTTTTCCCCTACTTTTTTTTTAGGTTCATCACATTGGGAATTCAGAAAAGCAAGTGTTTTAAAATTGAATGTTAGGGCACAATCTTGAAAAAAATAATTTTTAATCAAACAAAATAACGAGTCCCAAATGTATATTCTTATACGAAACCACACACATATGTGTGTGAATATATATATTAGGGGGTCAAAAAATGCATACATATTTTAAGAGATATATTACTTATTACACTGATGGCAACTACTTTGCATCTCTTGTAATTGCAGAAGTCAAATGTGACTTGTATTCATCTTTTGTTATTGGTATATGTTGAGTATTGCAATTTTAATACAGTTTTTTTTCCTGTCTTAAAAGGTGTATACATTTTTGGCACCCTCAGTATATATATGGAGAGAGGGTGAGCTATCTTGTCATTTGTTCACAAATTCCATTTCTCTAGGTTTTTGTGAAAAATTGAGAGCAGAAAAGTGAAGAGAACATAATGTCTTTTATGAAGGGATGATTGACACTTCTTTATCCAAGGAAATGCCACTCTTGGTTGCCACTTCTCACCCCTTCCTACCCAGATGTCTTTCCTAGATATCAGATTCATCCCAAGAACAGAAATGACCCATCATTCTGTGCAGGAGAGCAGGACATCTGTGAGCTGTCACTACTAGAATCAATGTTCAAAACCTTATAAACCATTCATTATTTCAAGTACATCTCAGCTTTAACTTCTTTTCTTAGATTGCCTATGGAATAAACAATGTAAACCGGGACAGTTTTGAGAGTGAAAAACTGTATTATGAATAATCACACCAAGACAATTACTTTAAAATAGGACTGTTCAGGCAACCAAAAACACACCACTATACTAAACGGTGCACTCAGTTATAACTGTTACACGCAAGGGATTCACAGGCCACTGTGCCCAGAAGGGTCCCATGCTTGGCTAAATAAGCTATTTCTGCTGTCTTGAAATTTTCAATCGCTTTTTAAAAAAGAAACCCTATATTTTTATTTTGCACTGGATCTTACCAGTTATGTAGCCAATCCTGGTTAAAGGATTTTCGAATAGTCCCTCTGTTCTGTCTTTCTTAAAGAAATTCAGCTATGTACTTCCTGTTTTCTCCATCAGCAAAAAAAGTCACCACCTCTAGACACCACGATGTCCCCTTATATTCACTCTAAATACTAGTATGGTTTTCTAATAATTAAGTTAATTATATGGAATATTTATATTTTTTCTCTATGCACTATTTTTTTCTTACTCTGTATCTCTCTAATTTATTTTTATATCCCCAAAACTTTAAGTTTTAAAAATTTTAAAAATATTTAAAATTACATATCAGCAGTTTTCACTTTGCAACATTTGGATATGCAGATTTTAGTTACCCCATTTTGGTTACATAACACCAGTTCCCCAATACCATTCAAATTTTAGCATCCATGTCCTATTCACTGTGAGCAATTACATCAAGTACAAATACTACTATTAGCACTTCTGTTCACAGCTCACTACGGAAATAAATGTGCAAATCACTTTAATTCTTCCAACGTTGGATTGGTCACTGTACTTCTGCATTTCAGCTCACAAACAGCAAAGATGGCAATTGCATTGTCTTCTAGTCTCCCAGTAATAAACACATGGGATATTTTCTTTAAAAAGAATGACTGAAGGGGGAAATCTGCTAACAAAAAAGTGCAGCAAAGAAATGTAGGTAATGAATGAGTTGCAATTCAAATCAAGCATAAATGGACATAGAGGAGAAATAGCTTAACTTGGGAGTTCACACTGCCTATTTGGGAGACCTTGGATATGCAAGAAGAAGTAGTGAAACATAAAAAAATCTTATGCTTATGGACTGGAGGAATTAATATTGTTAAAATGTCCATACATTCTAAAGTGATACACAGATTCAGTGCAATCCTCATCAAAATTTCAAAAGTGTTTTTTATAAAAATACAAAAAAAATCCAAAATTTGAGTGGATCCCCAGAAGAGTTGGTTAGCCAAAGCTATCTTAAGAGAGACAAAGGAAGTAGGCACAATACACTCCCTGATTTCAAAATTGCATTATAAATCTATAGTAATCAAAATAACATGGCATTTGTAGCATAAAAATAGGCACAAAAATTAATAAGACATTATGGATAACTCAGCAATAACCTCGAGCTTAGGGTCAACTAAACTTTGACAAAAGCACCAAGAACACATGATGAAGAAAGGACAATTTCTTCAATAAGTGGTGCCAGAATGACTGGATGTTCACATCCAAAAGAATAACATTTGACCTTTATTATTCAGCTTTTAAAATCATAATCCATGGAAATTCAAATATAATAGACGAAGATCAAACATATTATGCTTTTTTGTACTCTTTCACTGTGATAGAGCACATCCTGCAATTTCTTCCTGAAAGTGAGCATGAAGATGTTCATTTTGAATATCTGAGTAGATTCTAAGATATCTGTATATCTTATATATTATATATACATGCAAACGTGTGTGTGTGTGTGTGTGTGTGTGTGTGTGTGTGTGTGTATCTGATTATGATTTAGGTATCTTCAAATTTGTTAATGTGTCAGAATTCTAGTTTAGAAATTATTTTTTACTCTTATTTAGAACATTGCTCCATTTTCTGCTAAATTCTAGTGTGACTTTAAAAACACTGCTTAATTTTCATTGAATGATCCTTAATATGAGAATTTCTCCCTTTCTCTCCAAAATTTTTAATAATCATCTCACCGTTCCTGGTTTTCTGAAAATTCAAGATGACATTTTAAAGTTGTAGGTTTTGCACATCTTTGCATGAATGTTTCTTTTTAAATATTGCTCTAGTTTTTAATTTATTTTTTACTTTTTTAGTATTATTATTTAAATTTTTTTATATTAAAGATGTGGGGTCTAATTCAGATTTAGATATATAAGTGGTCATCGTACAGGTCAAATTTGGGCCTCTCTTTAGTCCCCACTTCACCTGGTTTGAGATCAGGTGCCCTTATTGATGTTATGTCCCTATCTCCCCTGGCAGTGTCCCTCTACTTCCAATTCCATTCTTATTGTATTATGGTAAATGTTCAGGGTTCACTTATAAGTGAGAAACATGTGATACTCAGTTATTTGTGTGACAAATCTCTGAATATAATGGACTCTAACTATATCTAATTTTCAGTGAAGTCCATAATTTTGTTCTTTATGACTGTGTAATAGTCCATTGTGTATATGTATCACATTTCTTTTTCATCCAGTTCAGTTTCATTGGGCAGCATCGTTGGTTCCATATTTTTGCTATTGTGAATAGTGCTGATATAAACATGCATGCACAGGTATCTTTTCTGTAGAATGATTTAAGTTCCTCCGGGTATATTTCCAGAAGTGAAATAGCTGGGTGATATGGAAGGTCAGTTTCTTGTTCTTTAAGGAATTGTCACACTGTTTTCCATAGAGGTTGAACTAGTTTATATTCCCACCAACAGTGTAGAAGCATTCCCTTTTCTCCACATCCTTACCAGCATCTGCCATTTTTGTTTTATTAATAATGGCCATTCTTACTAGAGTTAGGTATTATCTCAACGTGGTTTGGATTTGCATTTCTCTGATGATTAGTAAGGCCGAGCGTTTTTTCATATGTCTCTTGGCTGCTTGTGTGTCTTCTTTTGAGAAATGTCTATTCATATCTTTTGCACACTTTATAATGGGGCTGTTTGTTTTTTTCCATTCAGCAGTTTTGAGTTCCTTGTAGATCTTGGATGTTGATGTTAGGCCTTTGTCAGATATGCAATTGGCAGATATTTTTTCCCACCCTGTGGGCTGTCTCCCCACTCTCTTGATGGTTTCTTTTGTTTTCCACTTGTCAATCTTAACTCTTATGACATGGGCATTTGGAGTTTTGATCAGGAATTGGTTGCCTATTCTGACTTACATAAGGGTGACTTCTGTGTTTTCTATGATTCTTAACATTTGAGGTTTTATGTTTAGGTCTTTGATCCGTTTGGAGATGATTTTCATGTATGCTGATAGGTAGGCATCCTATTTCATTCTTCTGTACATGGTCAGCCAGTTTGCCCAGCATCATTTACTGAATAGGTTCTCTTCTCCCCAGCAATTTTTATCAGAGGCTTTGTTGAAGGTGAGTTGGTTGAGAAATTGAGGTTTAGCTTCCGGAATCTCTATCCTGTTCCATTGATATATATGACTATTCTTGTACCAATACCAGGTTGTTTTGTTTATTGTAGCCTTTTAATAAAGTTTAATAAAGGATTTTTTTGGCTATCCATGGTCGGTTTATGTTTCCATGTGAATTTCCGTATTGTTTCCAGGTCTGAGAAGAATGATGTTGGTAATTTAATGAGTATAGCATTGAATCCGTAGATTGCCTTTGGTAGGATAGACATCTTAACAATGTTGATTCTTCCTATCCATGAACATGGAATATTTTTCTATTTGTTTGTGACATCTTTGAGTAGTGTTTTGTAGCTTTTGCTGTAAAGGTCTTTGAGTTCGCTGGTTAGGAAGATGTCAAGGTATTTTATTTTTTATTTTTTTGTGACTATTGTGAATGGGATTGTGCTTTTTATTTTATTTTCTGTTTGTTGTTAGTGTATAAGAACGTGACTGTCTTTGCACATTTATTTTGTACCCTGAGACTTTGTCAAAGTCCTTTATCAGTGCAAGAAGGTTTTTTACAGATTCTTTTGGATTTTCAATGTATAGGATTATGTCATCAGCAGAGAGGGATAACTTGACTTCTTTTTTTCCTATTTGGATGCCCCTGATTTCCTTCTCTTGTCCAATTGCTCTACCTAGGACTTCCAATGCTATGTTAACTGGAGGTGTTAGAGTGGGCAGCCTTGTCGTCTTCTGTTTTACAGGGGAAATGCTTCCAATTTTTGTCTATTTAGCAATATGTTGGCTGTGGGTTTATCATAAATGGCTCTTATTATTTTCAAGTATGTTCCCTCTATGCCTAGGTGTTCAGGGGTTTTTATTAAGAAGGGATGCTGGATTCTATCAAAAGTTTTTTCTGCATCTAATGACAGAATCATGTGGTTCTTGTTTTTACATCTGTTGGTGCATTTAATTACATTTATGGTCTTCTGGATGTTGAGTCAGCCCTGCATGACAGGAATGAAACCTACTTGGTAATGGTGGATGATTTTTGAGATGTTTTGTAACCAATCTGCTAGATTCTTGTTGAGAATTTTTGCATCTATGTTCATTGGGAATATTGACCTGTAGTTCTCTTTCTTAGTTGGATCTTTACCTGGTTTGAATATCAGTATGATATCAGCTTCAGAAAATGATTTGGGAATTGTTCTTTCTTTCTTTTTTTTTTTTGAGTTGGAGTCTCACTCTGTCACCCAGACTGGAGTGCAGTGGCCGCTCCCGGCCACCGCAGCCTTGACCAGCTGGGCTCCGGCGATCCTTCCACCTCAGCCTTCCAAGTAGCTGGAATTACAGGCACGCACTACCACTCCCGGTTGATTTTTTGATTTATTGTAGAGATGAGGTCTCGCTGCCCAGGCAGGTCTCGAACCTGCGGGCTCAGGCAATCCACTCACCTCAGCCTCCCAAAGGCGCTGGATTACAGGCTGAGCCACCGAGCCTGGCTCTGTTCTATCTTTCTTGATTGCCTGGAATACTTTCAGTAGGATTGGTATCAGTTCCTCGTATGTTTCATAGAATAAACTAGAAATCCAACCAGTTCAGGGTTTTTTTGTTTGTTTGTTTTTTGTTTTTTAGGCAGATTTCTGATGGCAGAGTCAATTTTGAACTTGTTTCCATATAGTTGTGCATAGTAATCTCTTATAATTGTGTGCATTTCTTTGGAGTCAGTTGTGACTTCATCTTTTGCATTTCTGATTGTGTTTATTTGGACTTTTTCTATCTTTTTTCTTGGTTATTCTGACTAGGGGCTCATCAATCATGTTTATCCTTTCATAGAAGCTGATTTTTGTTTTGTTTATTTTTTCCATGGAAAAAAAATTTTTGTCTTCTTTGTCCTATATTTGGACTTTGTCTTTGGTGAACTGGATTCTTCTGCTATGTCAGGGTTTTGGTTGTCTTACCTTTCCAACTCCCTTAGGTGATTTGTTAGGCTGTCAACTTGCTATCTTTTGATTTTCTTGATGTGTGTTCATAGAGATATAAATTCCCCTCTTAGCACTGTTTTCATGGTATCCCAGAGGTTTTGGCAAGATGTTTATTCATTTTCACTTGTTTCCAGGAATCTTTTAATTTCTGTTTTGATTCTAAGTTGACCCAGGAGTTGTTCAGCATCATTCTGTTTAGTGTCCACATCTTTGTGGGTTTTGGGGAATTTTGCTGGTGGTGATATTTGTTTTTATCTTTTTATCTTTATTACTGTGGTCTGAGAAGTTGCATGGCAGTATTTCAATCTTGTGGAATTTGTTTATGTTTGATTTATTGCCGAGGTATGGCCAATCTTGGAGTACATTCCATATGGTAATGAGTAGAATGTATATTCTGTGATTGTTTTGTGCAGTGTTCTGTAGATATCTACAACGTACATTTGGTGAAGCAGGAGGTTGAGGTTCCAGAACTCTAGGATTATTAGTGGATATTTAAGTCTTCAGCTATGATAGTGTTAGATTCAATATCTTTTTTAGCTAACCTAGTAGCTGCTTTACAAAAGCTTGTGCTCCTGTGCTGGGTGCATATGTTTAGGATGGGTATTTCTTATTGATTGATTGATTGAAACTTTTATCATTAAGTAGTGTCCTTCCTTATCATTTAAAATTTTTCATAGCTTAAAAGTTGTTTTGTCTGATATTAAGATCACAGCTCCTGCCTTCTTCTGTGATCTGTTCACCTGGAACTTCATTTTCCAGCCTCTAACTCTGAGTCTATGGATGTTCTTTGTGGTGAAATGAGTTTTCTGGAGACAGAAAATTACTGGGTCATGTGTTGTTATTCAGTTTACCATCCTATTTTTTTTAGTGACTCATTTAGTCCATTCACATTCAGTCTGACTATTAAAGTGGGAACATGTGTCCCTGTCATAATGTTCTTTAAGGCTGTTTTGCTTTTATTTACCTTTTTTGTTCATATATGTGTGTATTTTTTGGGGGGGGGGCGAGTATGCTGTGCATTCTGCTACTTTTGTGTTTGTTTGTGATCATTTAAAGTATATGGTCTTTCTTTTGTTTCTTTTCTCTTCTGTGCATGGCACCTTCTAAAGCATCTCCTGTACAGCAGGAGATTCTCTTAGGGATTAGATGTTTGGTAAGAATTTTTAATTTCTCTCATTGATGAAGTTTAGCCTGTCTGGTTAGGAAATCTTGGTTGAAATTGCTTATCTCTGAGAAAATTAAAGATTGGGATCCAATTCCTTCTGGCTTGTAGTATTTCTGCAGAAAAACCTGCAGCAATTCTGATTGGTCTCCTCCAGTAGATAGTCTGACTCTTTTCCCTTGATCCCTATGGGAGTTTTTCTTTTATACCTAGTTTGTGTAGGTGAATTACTATATGTCTAGGGGTTGAACTTCTCATAAGATAGCTTGCAGGGGTTCTCTGAATCTCTTGTGCTTATATGGTTGTCTCCCTGGCCAGATAAGGGAATTTTTCTTGAATGACCTCATGGAATGTTTGTTCCAGGGTATTTTCTATTTCTCTTTCTATTTCAGATATTCTGATCAGACACAGGTTTGGTTTCTTGATAAAATCACATAACTCTTGGAGATTTTTTTTCTGCCTTCCTAGGTTTTTTTCCTATATTTTTAATAGTTTGAGTTAATTCCATATTTTGGAATTTCAGCTCTGAAATTCTTTCTTCTGCTTGGTCAATTCTGCTTCCCATGCTTGTCAGATTGTCAGTTATTTCTTGGATGGAGTTCTTTATTTCTGTTATTTCTAAGTACATTTTCTTAATTTTGCCTGGCTCTGTTGCAATTTCATTTAGTTTTAGCCCTTGTGTTTCTTGATTTTTATTCATTCTATCCAATGATTCTTCGATCTCTGTACATATTTCCAGGTATCATTGTTCTTAGAGATAGCCATTGTATGTGTCCCAGTAGCTGTTCTTTCTAGAACTGACTCTTTGCTGGGGCTCTGGTTACCAACAGTTCTTTGTTGGTTTTTCTTCATTTGTAACAGTTCTCCTGTCTTTCTCTTTAATTCCTTTGCTCAGTGGAAAATGGAGAAGCAGTCACTTGTGATATTTGTTCTACATTTTGTGTTTCCTTGAGCCAGGACTCTGGGTTTGTTCAATTATGAAGTAGGGCTGGGGATGGGGTGTTGTGCTATATCTTTACAACTTTACAATAAAGTCCCTTCTTTATTATTGAAGAATAAAGGGGACTTCAAGGATTCAGAACCTATTGGTAGGTCATAATGTTTGCTATCTGTTGAGTAAGCCAGCTGGGGCTTGCTCTCTGACTCTGAACAATATGATCTTACAGTGTGTGTTTGCATAGCCCCTGCATCCAAGACATGGCATAAGAGGGAAAAGTGAGAGGAGAAGAAGAGAAAAAAGGGAAAGGAGGAGAAAGGAAAAGTAGAAAGAAAAAGAAAGAAAGAAAAGCACACAGGAAAACAGAGAAAGAAGAAAGAAAAAAATAAAAAGAAATAGAAGAAGGAAAGAGGAAACTAACCAACATACAAAGCAACCAAGCAAGATAACCAAACAAGCAACCAATACCCACCAGCCTCCTTTGTGGTCCATTCCACTGTCTGTATCTGTTGCTCAGCAGCTGGCTCACGGTGGAGTGCAGGTCGTCTGGGGTTCCACATCTGCCATTACCTGACAAGGCTTGTGCACTGGGGGTAATGCTCTCTGAGGTTGCAAAGAGTAGCCCAGTGCAACACAGAGATCAGTGCCTGATCTCAAGATGCAGTTCTGCTGTTCCACAGAGGCCACCCTAGAGCACTTCTCTGCCCAGGCATTAAAGAGTCTGCTCAGTTTCTCTGGTGGGAGCTATTGCTCCCTTTCCAGCAGTTACCAGTCTCTGTATCTTGGGACCTGGTGTCAATGCTCTGGAGGCCCATCCAGGTTTGCTGTGGGCTCTCCTCATTGCTTCCTTGGGAGTCTGCCTCAGGCTCCCTCCTTGTGTTCCCTCCATGGCCCTCAATGTCAGTGTTCAGCTTGCTCCAGAAGATGTTTCCTGGAAAAGCTCCCAAATTGTCTGCTGCTAGGTCTCCTCCCACTTTGACTGCATGTGTCTGTGTTTTGTACTATAGGGGCTGGGTGTCTGTTTCTCTGGTATAGTGCACTTGGAGTATCCTTTCTGGGCAAATGATGGTTGATTTCAGAGGGGTACAGAGATCATCCCTTGATCTCAGGATGAAGGATGCAGGCTACTCAGAACTGGACAAGATAAATCAGGTTATCCTGGGACAGAGAAAATGGCAGCAGTCCGTGTTTTTTTCCCTCTGGTGGGGCTCAGCTACAGATTTGCTACCCCCACTTTCTACACAGTCCCTGGTCCCCATGCCTGGCCTGTTGCTGCAGGTGGTGGTGTGAGCCAGGTGCCAGCTAATGTCTTCTGCCTTTTCCTGAGAGATACCCCAGGTATGGTGAATCTTTCTGCATGCAGCAGGTGCCAAATTTAGAGCAGTGGCTAGTTGTAGCAGTTTCTGCAGGGGGTCTTGGGTACTTGATCCCATGTGTCACCTCAGTTGGCTATTTTCTCATCCACTTGCACACACAAATAAATGCAGATTTTTTTTGTGTGCACTCATTCATGCAGAGATTCTCACAATCTGACTAGATCCAATGCCTTCTTGCCCACAGTATCATGAATGTTTCTTTATTGCTTCTGTTTTTAAGCATCAAAAAAGTAGGCTCATATTTATGTATTCTTCTGAAATTTACTATTTTAATTCTGTTATGTTTTAACTGTATTTGCAGTTTAAAAAAATATATATTTCTGGTTCAGTAATTTTCTCTGCAAATAACTCAATGAATGACATTAAATTAACATACTTAAAATTATTCCTGGGCTTGGTGGCTCAGCCTGTAATCCTAGAGTTTTGGGGAGGCTGAGGTGAGTGGATTGCCTGAGGCCATGGGTTCGAGACCCACCTGGGCAACTTGGTGAGACCTCATCTCTACAATAAATCAAAAATTAGCTGGGCATGGTAGCGCACACCTGTAGTTCCAGCTACTTGGAAGGCTGAGGCAGACGGATCACTGGAGCCCAGAAGGTTGAGGCTGCATTGACCAGGAGGAGCACTCCAGCACTCCAGTCTGGGTGACAGAGTGAGACTCCAACTAAAAAAAAAAATTATTCATAATTCTCCCTTTAATAGATTTTTAGGTTGTTTCTACTTCTGTTTTGTTATAAGTATTGCCCTGTGGACATTCTTGTATTTTTCTGTGTGCCCACATGTGAAAATTTCTTGAGGCCATGCATTCAGAGATGGAGATGCTAAATCATCAGAAATGTGCATCTTCATCTCTGCAAGATACATAGTGATTCAGTTGCTTTCTAATTAAATCATACTCACCAGTGTCTCCATGATGATAAGAGCATCTTTACCAAACCATTGTACTATTAGATGATCTTAATTTTATTCATCTCATGCCAGTATGATGTGAAACTCACTTACATTCTCCTGATCATTGGTGAAGTTGAACAAGTTTCCTTGTTTCATTGACTGTTCAGTCTATTTTGAGAATTACATTTTTATGTGTCACTTATTTCTTATTGATTTTACTATTATTTATTTACCTATTGTACTGACCTGTATGAGGTCCTCATTATTTGTATTCTAACCTGACAATTCAAGTTATTACAAATATTTATCTCCCACTGTGACATGCCTTTATTTATTTATTTTTTTTTGAGTTGGAGTCTCACTCTGTCGCCCAGACTGGAGGGCAGTGGCCGCTCCCAGCCACCGCAGCCTCGACCTTCTGGGCTCCGGCGATCCTTCTGCTTCAGCCTTCTGAGTAGCTGGAATTACGGCGCGTGCTACCATGCCTGGCTAATTTTTTTAAAATTAAAAAAAAAATTTTTTTTTTATTTATTGTAAAGATGAGGTCTCGCCTGCCGGGGCGGATCTCGAACCCGCGGGCTCAGGCAATCCACTCACCTCAGCCTCCCAAAGGCGCGAGATTACAGGCTGAGACACTGAGCCCGACTTACAGGTGTTCTTTACTGGTATATAGAAACACAATAGTTTTGTGTATATTGATCTTAAATCCAAAAAAACTTGGACTTTATTTTAAATTATAGTATTTTGTCTGTATTTTTCTATTATGATAAACAAAGCAATCATGCAGAATTAGTTTTATTATTTTTAAATTCGTTTTAACTTTTTATCTCTTACATATTTGAAAATGTTTATCCTTTTGTGATTAGCCAATTATTGTGCCAATTTCATAATAAATGGGTTTCTACTATAATTTGCTTTATATTAACTTGAAGTCTCTTTAATTCTAGTTTACATTAATACACTTCAGCTGTTCTCTCCTGTGCCAGTGATTGTCAGCTCTTGTGCCTGTTATTATGACAGCTCCAAATTCTCCTCCCTCCCTTGCCTGCTCTGATAATAAACTTGAAGCTTTTCCTCTCTTCAGTGAGCCCGACGTTTTTCTTTGCCAGTAGAGGGTGCTGGAGGAATACTACCGGTGAAAGAGATTTTCCAGGTTTCCCTTTCTAGACTTGGCTTTCTGTCCCCAAGTGGTGCACGTGTGGGGGGTTGGAGCACAGAATGCACAGTCCCTCTGTGACCTCGCATTCTTGACGTAGTTGCAATGACGTCTGGCTGTGGCCTTTCCAACCTCTGCGCACGTGGGTGGGATGCGGTACATGTCTGCTCACAGGTGGTGGTCTGTACCCCAGATAGTGTTTCCAGTTTATGGACCGTCTCTGACCCCTGACTGAGAAACCACAGACAACTTGCGGGCTGCAGCAACTTTTCCAACAAGATATGAACCTTTAGCTTGGTGAAGGGCTGCTTTTCCACTGCTGTCCTTCTTTGGGGTTTCTCCCTCTGCACCAGGGTACTTTTTTTCCCACCTCTGCCCATCTTTACAATTACTCTTCTATTCTTGTGGTTTAATAGTTATTTATATCAAACTTCTCTGTTTAAATATTATGTGACTTCCAACAGTTTGTGATGTTTCTGTTATAGTAGGTAAATTTCCCCAAAGAATTAACCTTTTAAATATTGTGTTGTTCCTATATTATGACAGCTACCCTAACATTAATAATGATCTGAGTAAAGGATACATAAATGGAGAAAGTTGCGATAATTCTTGTCAGGAAAAATCCCAGACAGTGCACTTATCAGTGTGTTAAAGTTGACAATCCCTCCTTAATACAGTACTTTCTGTGATCTTATTCCTATACAGAAATACAAGGGAGTATGCCCCCCCCAAAACTGAAATCACCTTTTGGAGAATGGGCTCCCTGTAGTACTCTCAAAATTTGTTTCTTCAGATCAGACAGTCAACTAAAGTTTTTTTATCTAGAAATTCTGAGAAGGCCATGTCACAATATGCAGAAGAAACATCCCGAGTTGTGGGAAACAGCTGATGGAATCTTCCACCATGTCAATACACCTGCCCACACTGCTCTGAGCATTTAGCAGTTTCTGATAGAAACAGCATGACCCCCATGCCCTATGCTCCGTATTCACCTGATATCACCCTGAGCAACTTTTTATCTGTTTCCCTGGATGAAAAAAGTCCTCAAAAGGAAATGTTTTGCAGATGTGGAAGAGGCGAAACAAAAAGTGGCAGAAACACTAAAAGGCATCAAAATTGATGAGTTCAAAAACTGCTTTGAGCAGTGTCTTGATAGGTGTATTGCATCCAACAAAGAGTACTTTGAATGTGACTAAAGTTTAAACACATAAGAAAAAATACACAATTTTTAAAAATAAATTCTGGGTTGTTGGGGTCCCTTCTCATAAGCGACTACTTAGAGTCAGGGCTAATTATTTTATGTGCTTAATAGACTATTCTAAGTGAATGACTTTCTACTACCCTAAGTGAGTGATGTCTCATTATTTAGGATCTGGAAGGCCATCACCCTATTGAGGAGTATGAGTAATTCTGGATGGAACACATTTCTGGTGATATTTATTCCATTCATGATAGTCAGGAAGCTCAAGGTGGTCATCTAGAACGTGCCCATCGCTCTGGCTCCCATCATGAATGCAACAGCCCTAGTCGTAGAAGTAGCACAAACCAATTTAAATTCCTTAGGATAAGTAGTTATAAACAACTGAGTAGTCTTAATTTTTTTGGCCACCCAAGAGAGTCTGTGCTATTGTTAATAACTAATGTGAACAGGTAACATGAAATAATTCACAGGTAAGGTAAGAGAATAAAAAACCCTGGCTCTGTAAGACAGGACACCTCAGGGACTCGCTTTCTCTGCTGAGCAAGGAAAGTCTTAGGTCATTGTTCCAAAATGTCTTGTATTCTTTTCTTAAAATTCTGATTATGCTTATTTTTCTTAGAGTTATTTTTTGTTTGCTGTTCAAAGACAAAACCAGGATGCAATCATGCTGATAGGCATTCTAGTTGGAAAGCGAATATCTATAAATGAAATCTCATTTCAAGAATAGTAGTACAGAATTGGGCAATCCCTGATGATCTCTCCTGCAGCTTGGGTTGGTGAACACCAGTGGGAGACTGAGAATTAAAAAATAAAAACTCCTAAAAAAGACTAATTGCTCATTTATCAGATAGTCTCTTAAATCGAATTTCAATCCATCTGATTGGCAGCTAACTTTCTTTTTTCTCTTTCTTTCTTTCTTTCTTTCTTTCTTTCTTTCTTTCTTTCTTTCTTTCTCTCTCTCTCTTTCTTTCTTTCCCTCCCTCCCTTTCTCCTCCCTTCCCCTTCCCTCAGTTCATTCTTTTTTCATTCTATCTCCTTTTTCTTATCTTTCCTTCTCTCCCTCTTTCGTTCTTTGCTTTTCTCTTTCTTTCTGCTAGAAAACCAACTGGTAACAGCTTTTCACTCCAGAAAGTCAAGCAACTAGGAAGGAACTCACTTCCATTAAAAAAAAAAAAAAACCCTAAATGCTAACCATTTGACAACAATTTTACTGGAGAAACCATATTTTGACAACTAGCTTCAACACACTAAGCCTCTGAATGGTCACCATTTCTGACTTTTAAGTTTCCAAATCTTCCTGCACACATCCAGCAACTTCTTAGAGAGACTATGCCTGACTAGCATGACTCTCTTTGCTGAAGTAACTGGTAAGTTCAACTTTTATTTTCTTTCAATTATTGAGTGGTAGTTTCATTATCCTTTAACAGTCTTATTTATCCCATGACAGAACAGAGAGCTATAGATCTTATTTTGGTATTACTTCTCAACACTGGAGAAATCTTTCCCCAAAACCAAGAACATTGAAAAGAAAAAGTCTCAATTCAAGAACGAGTGGAAAATCAAAGTCAGAAACATTTTAGTGGAATTTATTTTGCTATTGTTATTTTTTTCCCTAAACAAACTATTGTAGTTTGGATACAATCAAGGAACTTCATTTCACAGACATCATATATCATATAACAACTTTTCATAATATTACTCAGCTCATGACAATTTTTCCTAAAAAAAAAAAAAAGTATTTGAAAAGTAGAATCAAAAAGGGCTTGACAATGGCTATCGCTTTTCTTCTGAACATTTAAAAAGTTTGATTTTTCTTAATGTTTTAAATATAAAATGCTTACAACTACATTTTCTTTCATCTGTGTATAAATATGTCAGCAGTATTGTGTACATGAGAAAAAAATAGTTAAGCTTTGGAGAAAACTAGCCAGGCCTTGCTTTTTAGTAAATAATCACACCTTTAGCATTTTCCTCTATGATAGAAAAATATTATTCAATTAAAATGTAAACAATCAGTCACTCTAAAATAAATATTATGGAATAGTAATAATACCTTGCCGATATTGATTATAGGTGGTGCTTTCTGTTCTCATTGCATTAGCTTTTAGACCATGCATTGTAGAGTTCATGGCTATTTTCTGTTTATTAATGAGAATGTATACTTATGAGCAAGTGTGATAAGGAACACATATTAAAATATGTTAGTTGCTGAAATATGATAGCTTACTTAATGAGGAAAATTGTCCTTAGATTTGACTATGTTCAGTTATGCGACAAAAAATGTCCTACTGATAACTTATTAAAAGAGTAAGTGTTGGTATTTGGTTATTTTTAAATCTCTGTCTAAAATATTTTTTTAACTTTTAAATTTTTTATTTTAAAATTGTGGGATACAATTCAGGGTTAGGTATACAAATATTCATTGTGCAGGTACACTTGTTGATGAGGTGTGCCCCTCCTTCCCTAGCCAGATTTCCACTACTGCCAATTCCACCTCCCCACCCTCTCCACTCCCCTGCAGTTTCCTGCTACTGTCAATCCTTTTCTTATAGTATTACAATAGTTGCTCAGGGTTCCCTTATGAGTGAGAACATGTGATACTTAGTTCTTTGTTTTTTGAAAGATTACTCAGTGTTATAGACTCTAATTCCATCCAGGTTGCTGCGAAGTTCATGATTTTGTTCTTCTTTATGGCGGTGTAATATTCCATCATGTATATGTACCACATTTTTTTATCCAGTCCTCTTTTGATGGGCAACACGGTTGATTCCATGTTCTTGCTATTGTGAACAATGCTGCAATAAACATACATGTGCGGGTATCTTTTTTATAGAGTGATTTGAGTTCTTCCGGGTATATTCCCAGTAGGGGAATTGCGGGATCATATGGAAGGTCGATTTTTTAGGACATTTAGGAATCGCCACATTGTTTTCCACAGAAGCTGTACTAGTTTATACTCCCACCAACAGTGTAGAAGTGTTCCCTTTTCACCACATCCTTTCCAACGTCAGTTATTTTTTGAGTTATTGATGATAGTCATCCTGATTGGAGTTAAGTGGTATCTCAGTGTAGTTTTAAGTTGCATTTCTTTGATGACTAGTGAGACTGAGCATTTATTCATGTATCTATTGGCTGCTCGTATGTCTTCTTTTGAGAACTAACTATTCATATATTTGCCCACTTTGTAATGGGGCTGTTTGTTTTTTTCTTTTCAGCACATTTGACTTCCTTGTAGATCTTAGATATTAGGCCTTTGTCAGACATAGAGTTGTATATATATATGTCATGTACATGATGTTTTGAAAATGCATATACTGTGGAATGACTAAATCAAACTAATTAACATATGCATTGAAAAGTTAATAAAATATGTAGAATAATAGCAATGACTTGCTTGAAAATCCTCCATCTTAGCTGTCTGCTTAACCTAAAAATGAACCCCCAGTGTGTATGTGTGTGATTGTTGTAACATTCCCATGACCACAGACCCACAGCCCTGTTCCCCTGAGCTGTTCATGCTGATTGTTCTTACTGACCCATTTGAAAACTCCCTAGCCAAAGTTCTGTGTAATTGTATACCTTGTTAACTGAAATTAAAAAGATTGTTCTTAGTTCCTTGTACCCTTATCCCCTGCTATGTAGCCCACTTGCATATTTTGCTTTTATCTTTTTATTTATTTTTTATTTTATTTATTTATTTATTTTTTGAGTTTGAATCTTACTCTGTCTCCCAGACTGGAGTGCAGTGGCACACTCCTGGCCACCGTAGCCTCAACCTACTGGGCTCCGGTAATCCTTCTGCCTCAGCCTTCCAAGTAGCTGGAACTACAGACGTGCACTACCATGCCCGGCTAATTTTTTTATTTATTGTAGAGATGAGGTCTTGCCAAGTTGCCCAGGAAGGTCTCGAACCCACGGGCTCAGGCAATTCACTCACCTTGGCCTCCCAAAGCATGGGATTACAGGCTGAGCCACCGAGTCCGGCCATATTTTGCCTTTATAAGCTTCCTGCTGATCCCATTCATTGTCAAGAGCTTCATGGTGAGAGCCTACTCTTGACCATGTGCTAATAAAGGACCCTTAATATTAATTTGGACTTGGCGTACTGACTTGTCTCCTTCTTGCAATTCAGTCATAATATTTGGAGGCCCCAGCGAGATATTTTATTGCCAACATGAGCAGCTGTCTCGCTCCGACTCTCCCTGGCTGGGAAGAGATTCTCAGGCCCCTTAACCTCTTATCTGGCTCTGAGGGTGCTGGAATGACTGCTGCCTCAAAAGAACTTGAGTCCATCTACAATCTCCTAGAAGGTAAGAATCTATTTTTTTGGTTTTCTGTTTGGTGTTTGCTTGCTTGTGACCATGGTTTCTATTTCTGTTTCGGTTAAGGGAGTCATGGCCTGGCAAGTTCGCTCTTTGGACACTAGTCATTGAGCCAAGATGTTGGCTGAATAGAGTCCTCCTGTTTTCTGCCCTGAGGTTGTTCCAGGAATCCGTTTTCTACCCTGAGGTTGTTCCAGGGATTCATAACTCTTCTGACTTGGTCTGGATGCGCCCTATCTGTCATTGTGTTTTAATTATTTGTTTGTTATTTGCTCACTGCTTGCAATGGGTTCACAGAATTCACTACTTGTCAGTCCTTTGCCTGATGAGGCCACTCCTTAGACGTTGTTTTTTAAGCCAAAGATGTTGGCTGAACAGAGTCTCGGTTTAGTATCTGGTTTCTGTTTAGGTACCTGCTTTAACTTCTAACTGCCTGTGGTATTTCTATATCCCTGTTATCCTTGGCCTCTTTCTCTGCTTTGTGTTCTTGCTGTGCTCTTTGCCACAGGGCTTGCCTCTGTTGCACTTTTGGACTGGTCAGCAGGCCAGTAACTTTTAATAGCCTTTGGTTATCTTCTTGTGGTTGGAGGTCTGATCCTCATCAGACCTGTAATTTTCTGGTTTTGACAATATGGGGTCATGGACTTCTATGCCTTCTGGTCCCCTGGACTGTATATTAAGGAATTTCTCTGTTGGGTTCATGGAGGACTACGGTGTCCATCTCTCCAAAGGCAGACTCTGGACCCTCTGTGAAAACAATTGACCTGCATTTATTTATTTATTTAATTTTTATTTTGAGTTGGAATCTCACTCTGTCACACAGACTGGAGTGCAGTGGCTGCTCCTGGCCACCGCAGCCTCCACCTGCTGGGCTCTGGCGATCCTTCTGCCTCAGCCTTCCCAGTAGCTGGAATTACAGGCATGCGCTACCATGCCCGGCTGATTTTTTGATTTATTGTAGAGCAGAGGTCTCGCTGCCCAGGCAGGTCTCGAACCCGCAGGCTCAGGCAATCCACTCACCTCAGCCTCCCAAAGGCACGGGATTACAGGTTGAGCCACCGAGCCCAGCTTATGGCCTGCATTTGATGTTAAATAGCCCTTCACAGGTTCTCTGGATGTTCATGTTACTTAGTTTGTCTGGAAGGTTGTTACAGGCATCCCTGGTCATCCTGATCAGTTTCCCTATATCAACCAATGGCTAAATTTAGTCCCAAACCCCTCTCCATGGTTAAAGATATGTTTCCTTAAAACCTAGGACCCTTCCTGTAAACCATACTATACAGAGACAGAGCTTCTAACTTAAAAAACAACAGGATGCTATATACAAAGGCCCCTGGCTAGCTCTTCAAGGAAAACTTGTTTTACCCATTTCTCTAGAGAATGAAATCTTGCCAAAATCCATGAAACTATAGGTTTTAATCTCTCTGGTAAAATCAGTCATGCACATTCATCTTCCCACCTGGAACAGTTGCCAGCAATTCCTTTTAAATCATATATTTTTTTAAAGCTAGAGTGCATTAAAACTGAGACTAAAAAGTCTGTCCTGGCCTCAGTGGCTGGTACAGAGGAGAAAAGTCAGGAAATGTTAAAAGAGGTTATTCCCCCCACTCATCCAGACTGGGACCCTAATATCTCTGTAGGGTCCAAGGCACTAGATACCTATCAGCAGGCTCTATTAGCAGGTTTGAAGGGGGCAACCAAAAACCTATCAATCTTTCTAAAACTACTGAGGTTCTTCAGGGACCCAAGGAATCTCCAGGAGCATTCCTTGAGCACTTCCAAGAGGCATTTCAGACTTACACCCCTTTTGATCCCTTAGCTCCCGAGAGTGCTCGAGCTACTAATTTGGCATTTGTGACTCAGGCAGCTCTGGACATCTGGAAAAATTACAGAAACTGGAAGGCTTTGCAGTAGAGAATATTTCTCAACTGCTTGAAGTAGCTCAGAAAGTTTTCAATATCCAAGATACTGAAAAACAGAAACAGGCAGCACAGGCAGCTGACAGACCTGCAAGAAGGCAAGCCAAAATCCTGGTAACAGCCCTCTGGGCTCTTGGAACTGATTCCAAGCCTCCTCATCACAAGTTTGATAGCCAGAAAGGCCAAAAGGGTCAGAAACCTGGATACATTCAGTTGGCAAAGAACCAGTGTGCTTATTGCAGGGATCTAGGGCATTGGATCAAAGACTGTCCCTACCATGCACAACAAGACGACCCTAAGTCAGTTCTGGTCCTGCCCTCTTCTGGAGAGACTAGAAATAATTCGGACTAAAGGGGCCAGGGCTCTCTTTCCTTAGGCTCCCAAGAGCCCATGGTAACTGCTGCTATTGGGGGCACCCAGTTCAACTCTTAGTGGACACTGAGGCAGAGTATTTGGTCCTAAATTCACCACTGGGACCTATGTCTACAAAGCAAATTTTGATATAAGGGGCAACAGAGATAGTTACTAATTGCAAATTCACTTCCAACCAAACTCTCAATTTGGGTCAAAAGTGAGTCACCCATTTGTTTCTAATAGCTCCAGACTGCCCATTTTGTCTTATGGGTCAAGACTTCGAAAATTAATAGCCATTATTATATTTTCACCTGAAAAAACTGAAATGTTTGTCCCTACTGCCTATCAGATGCTCTTGACTGTTCCACTCTCCGAAGAATATCTTTTAACTTCTTCTAAGCCCACTACTGACAGTATTCTATCAAGTTTGCTTCTACAGTTATAGCATGAGTTTCCTTCAGTCTGAGCAGAAATCAACCCACTGGGATTGGTGAAACATCATCCAACAGAGGTGGTAAGTCTATTGGCATTGGCTACTCCTGTTTGTGTTAATCAATACCCTATAATTTTGCAGGTCTGGAAAGGAATTGCTCCCCACATCAAAAGACTAATATTTTAATATTTATTTAATATATATTTAATATTTAATTTAATATTTTGATACCATGTAAGTCGGCATGGAACACTCCATTCTTGCCAGTTCGAAAACCAGAAACTTCTGATTATCAACCAGTTCAGGACTTATGGGAGGTCAATAAGCGGTTTGAAACTATCCATCCAACCATTCCTACCCATACATTTTGCTCAGTCTGCTTCTTCCTCAACACCAGGTATATACTGTGCTGAATTTAAAGGATGCCTTCTTCTCTATCCCTTTGTTCCCTGTCAGTCAACCCATCTTTGCTTTTGAATGGACAAATTCTGACTCAGGAGACACCAGTCAGCTAACTTGGACCTGGTTACCACAGGGTTTCAAGAACTCCTTAACTCTTTTGGGGGAAGTCTTGCAACAGGATTTGTCAGGATTTTGTGCCCTATACCCTGAATGTACACTACTCCAATATGTAAATGACCTCTTACTTGTGGCCATAGACCTGGACACCTGTTGACAAGGTACTAAAGCTCTGTTACAGTTCCTCCAAGACTTGAGCTGTCATGTATCAGTGAAAAAGGCACAGCTCTGCTCAACTGAAGTTTCCTAGCTGGGATATAGACTAAAAGAGGACAAGCAAGCCCTAACCTCAGCCTGGAAGGAAGCCATTTTCCAGATTCGCAAGCCAACCACAAAGATATAGGCATGGAAATTCCTGGGGATAGCAGGGTATTGCTGCCTATGGATCCCAGGATTTGCTGAAATTGCCAAGGGATACACAGACATGGCATGACATCAGCCCCTAAACTGGACTGCTACTGAGGAACAGGTGTTCCAGCAGTTAAAAATGACTCTGACCCAAACCCTGGCTCTAGTTCTCCCAGATGTCACCAAGCCTTTCCACTTGTTCATTCACAAACAATGAGGAATTGCAAAAGGGGTCCTTACTCAGATCTTAGAACCCTGGAGAAGACCGGTGGCTTACTTGTCAAAAAGACTGGACCCAGTAGCCTCCGGCCAACCCTGTTGTCTCCAGGCCATTGTGGCCATAGCCATGCTAGTTAAGGAAGCAGATAAATTAAATTTTGGGCAAAACCTGGCTTTGACTATTCACCATACTGTTGAAACATTGCTCTGAGGAGCCTCTGGTCGCTCGATGTCAAATGCTCATATCACTCAATATCAGAGTCTTTTACTTAACCAACCAAGACTAACTTTCTCTCCTGTTTAGTGCCTCAATCTGGCATATGTTGCCTGATGACAATCTGGAAATGCCAGTGCATGACTGTGAAGACATATTGGACATCACTCAGGCCAGCTGACCTGATCTTTGGGATACTCCCTTAAGCCAGGCTGATGTTTGAGGATGGTAGTAGCCTGGTAATAGAGGGAGTCCGCAAGGTTGGTGCAGCCATAACCATGGCTCATGATATAATCTGGTCACAGGCATTGCCTCCAGGTATCTCAGCTCAAAAGGCTGAGTTAATTGCATTAACTCAGGTCCTGTGCTGGGGAACAGGAAAACGAGTAAATATCTTCACTGACAGCTGGTATGCTTTTGCCACACTCCATGTGCATGCCACGATCTACAATGAACAAGGTCATCTTGCTGCAACAGGTAAGACTATAAAAAATGAGGAAATCTTAGCCCTCCTAGAGGTTATATGGCTCCCCAAAGAGGTAGTTATCTGCCTGACCTAAAAATGATCCCTCAGCATATATGTGTGATTGCTGTACCGTTCCCATGACCACAGACCCTTGTTCCCCTGAGCTGTTCATGCTGACTGTTCTTGTTGACCATTTGAAAACTCCCTAGTCACAAGTTCTGTGTAATTGTATGCCTTGTTAACTGAAATTCAAAAGGTTGTTCCTCTTATTTTTAGTTTCTTGTACCCTCAGCCCCTGCTATGTAGCCCACTTATGGATTTTGCCCTTATAAGCTTCTTACTGATCCTTCTCAGTGTCAAGAGCTTCATGGTGAGAGCCTACTCTGACCACGTGCTAATAAAAGACTCTTAATATTAATTTGGACTTGGCGTGCTGGCATGTCTCCTTCTCACAATCTGGTCATAGCATCATTATCTCACATTTTTTGTGTTAAGAACACTTAACATTTACTCTTAGTGATTTCTAAAGATGAAACATTATTATTAACTATAATCACCATGTTGTAACAGACCTCTTGAACTGATTCCTTCTCACTAAAATTTTGTACTCTTGGACCATCATCTTCCTGTTCTTCCCACCCTCCTAGCTTCTGTAACCATCATTTTACTCTCCACTTCTATTAATTTGGATATTTCAGACTCCATATATAATTGAGAACAGTAGTATCTGTCTTTCTGTTCCTGGTTTATTTCATTTGGTATAATGTCCTTCAGGTTTATTTATGCTGTCACAAGTGACAGAATTTTCTTTTTCTTTTTCTTTTTTTGAGTTGGAGTCTCACTCTGTCGCCCAGACTGGAGTGCAGTGGCTGCTCCCGGCCACCGTAGCCTCCACCTGCTGGGCTCTGGCGATCCTTCTGCCTCAGCCTTCCAATAGCCGGAATTACAGGCATGTGCTACCATGCCCAGCTGATTTTTTGATTTATTGTAGAGATGAGGTCTCACTGCCCAGGCGGGTCTCAAACCCTCAGGCTCAGGCAATCCACTCACCTCAGCCTCCCAAAGGCACAGGATTACAGGCTGAGCCACCGAGCCCCGCTTCAGAATTTTCTTTTTTTCTTAAGGTGGAGCCATATTTACTTGTGCATTTGAGTATATACCACATTGTCTTTATCCAATGACCTGTTAAGGACACTTAGATGATTCCATATCTTAGCCATTGTGAATAATGCTGACATTAACATGAGAATACAGATATCTACTTGAGATGATGATTTCTTTTCCTTTGGATATCTACTCAGTAGTGGAATTTATGGATCATTTTGTAGTTCTATTTTTAGTTTTTGAGCAACGCCCAGAGTGGTTGCACTAATTTGCATTACCACCACAGTGTACAAGTGTTTACTTTTCTTCACATTCTGACTAGTGCTTGCTCTCGTCAGTCTTTTTGACAATAGCCATTCTAACAGGTGTGAGGCAAATTCTTATTGTTATTTTTATTTGCATTTCTGTAATGATTAGTGATGTTGAACAATTCTTCACATACCTGTTGGTCGTTTGTGTCTCTTCTTCATTTACTCCGGTCCTTTGATCATTTTTAAATTGTATTTGCTTATGATTGAGTTATTTGAGTTTCTCACATATATTGGATATTAACTTCTTATTAGACGTGTGATTTGAAAATAGTTCTTCCCACTTTGTAGTTTCTCTCTGCAGTCTGGTGATTGTTTCCTTTACTGTACAGAAACTTTGTAGTTTGATATAATCCTACTTATCTATTTATACTTTTGTTGCCTATGAATATTGACTTTAAATTTAGAGAGTTAAATTATGAACATTGGCCTAATAACTCTGCCAGTGTACTTTGTTCTAACCTCAGGGCTTGCAAAAGGAGATTCTAATGAAAACATTGGGGAAAACGCAGTGTTTTAAAATCACCCCAGGTTTCCCATTATAGCTGACAGAGTAACTAGGGTAGTGAAACTAAAACTCCATGACATTTACAATAAAGAGAAGTGATAATGTTTTCCCAGAAATCCAAAAAGTGAAGACCAACTGTTGTGAGCTACTAGATCTGCATAATATGAGAATGCATTTGGAAGAAAAATGAGAAAAGAACCAGGAAATCTGAAAACAAGAACACTACAAAATAATCAGTAAGCACTGAATAGAATTTATGGCAAGACAAGTTGCTAACAACAGCTGAAACTAGGATAACCTTGCACACAAAAATTCACACGAAAATTTGAGATACTGATTATGTTCCAAAGAGTTTTGAGATGCCTTTATCACATGACCTCACATAACAAACCAATAACACTCCCTCCTGAGCAACACTCTACTGAGTAGAAACAGTGGATGGTAGATGTCACAGTGAGCTGTACAGCGATAACAGGAGTTAAAGTAAGAGACAATTCATATTGCAATTGTGATCAGACAGACAAAGCCAATTTTTCATAAAAGTTCATATCAATAAGAAAAGAAAAATCTCTATGACTGTGAAGTTTAGCACATTATTCTAACACACTTGCCTTCTAAAATAAGATAAACTTATTTCATGTAAAAGCACATATTAAAAAAGGATTGATCTTGAGTTCTAAACAAGGTTATTTAAAATAAAATTAAAAACAAAAAGGAGTAAAGTATAGCATCTATAAAAGCAAGAAAAATGAAGTAGAAATTAATCTCCAAAACAGATAAATTGGAATCTCATATTTCTAAATAAGGTAAAAGGAATTATGAAAATATCTGGCAATATGTGAGAACAATAGAAATTAGAATGATAACCAATAAAGATAGAGATGACAGGACTCAGGAATTAGAAATCTTAAAAAATAGTTGAAAAGTACAATCTCTTTAATTAACAGTGCTTGAAAAAATAGATAGCTATATCCAGAAGACTGATTTTGGACTTTTTCCTTACATTATATAAAAATCATCTCAGAATGAAAAACAGTTTTAAATGTAAAACCCGAAACAGTAAAACTACTAAAAGAAAACAGGAAAACAGTTCCAGGACATTGATCTGTGCAGTAAATTCTTGGATAGGACCCCAAAAGCACATGCGACCAAAACAAAAATAGACAAATAAGATTGTTTCAAATAAAAATCTTCTGGACAGCAAAGAAAATAATTAACAAAATGAAGAAACTACTTACAGAGTAGGAGAGAATATTTGCAAACATTGTGTCTGACAAGGGGTTAATATTCAAATTTATGAGGGACTCAAGCAACTTAATAGCAAGAAAACAAATAATACAATTTAAAAATGGACAAAGAATCTGAAAAGACATTTTTCAAAAGAAGAAATAAATGGTCCAGAGGTGTATTTTTAAATGTTCAACATTTTTAATTATAAGGGAAATGCAAATTAAAACCACAATGAGATGTTTCCTAACATCATACCTGTTAGGATGGCTATTATCTAAAAAATAAATGACAGCAAGTGCTAACTAGAATGAGGAGAAAAAGGAACTCCCGCACACTGTTGTTGGGAATGTAAGTTAGTATAATCATTTGGAAAGTAGTTTAGAGCCTCTTCAAAAAGTTAAAAATAGAATTACTTTGTGATTCAGCAATTCCACTACTGGGTATATGTTGTCCACATGTGTCTTTCATCACTACTCACAATAGAAAAGATTTGGAATCAACCTAAGTGTCCATTGACAAATGTATAAAGAAATTGTGGCATATATACACAAGATAATAACATACAGCCGTAAAAAAGAAGAAAATTTTGTCACTCGTGATAATTTGAGAACATTATGCAAAATTAAATAAGTTGATAGTGAAAAGACAAATACTTTATGGTCTCATTTAGATGTGCAACCTAAAATAGTTGTTCTCATTGAAACAGAGTAGAAAAGTGATTAACAGAGTCAGATGGGGAGGAAGAAAAGGAAGATGTTAACCAAAAGTACAAAGTTTCCAAAGAGGTATAAGACTATTACACTGCATGGTGACAGCAATATGGTCACCATTCTTCTTTTCTTTTCTTTTTTTTTTTTTTTTTTGAGTTGGACTTTCACTCTGTTGCCCAGCCTGGAGTGCAGTGGCACGCTCCTGGCCATCTCAGACTCGACCTGCTGGGCTCTGGCGATCCTTCCGACTCAGCCTTCAAAGTAGCTGGAACTACAGGTGTGTGCTACCACACCCGGCTAATTTTTGATTTATTGTAGAGATGAGGTCTCGCCAAGTTGCCCAGGCTGGTCTCAAACCCGCGGGCTCAGACAATTCACTCACCTCGGCTTCCCAAAGCTGGGGATTACAGGCTGAGTTACCGAGCCCGACCATGATCGCCATTCTCACCACAAAAAGCGATAAATAAGTTAGTGAAGTGATGGATATTTAAATTAGCTTGATTGACTATTTCTATGATACATACATAAATCAAAACATCACATTTTATCCCATAAATATACACAATTATTATTTATTAATTAAAAATAGAAAAATTGGTCTGGTATGATGGCTCACACCTGGAATCTCAGCTTTTGAGAAGCCAAGGGGAGGATTGCTCAAGGCTAAGAGTTTGAGATGAGCTAGGGCCACATAGCAAGACCCCTTCTCTACAAAAAACAAAAACATTGGCTCAGGGCAGTGGTATGCACCAGTAGTCCTAGCTTCTCAGGAGGTGGGAGGGTCACTTGAGCCAGGTGTTTGAGGATGTGTTGAATCATGATAGTGCTATTACACTTCAACCTGGGTAAGAGAGTGAGACCCTGTCTATAAAAAAAATTTTGAAAAGTAAAAACTAAAGAATGTGTCATTAATGAAGAATAAACTTTGGTGAATAAATGCAACAGAAAGTGGCTGCAGTAGATGCTTCAGACATTACTCTTAGATTCTCTCTAGCTGTTGGTGGACCTGCCCAATATCAGCAGCTCAGCTGAGCTGGTGAGAGAACTTGGTTTCCAAACACCTGATTCAAACAACAGTTAAAAATGTAAGTAACAGACAAACCTTAAATCACTTATCACAATGGTATAAGCAAGCATCTAAACTGGAGAAAGCGTTAATTTCTATTTCATTTCTCTCCATAGAAACGTCCAGGGTCAGCATAAACGTTCAGTTTTATTTCTCTGTTGAGGGCTCCTGAAACAAAAGATCCCTGAAGGTTTATGGATGTTAGGCCTGAGGAAAATGTAAGGGAAATAAATATCTGCTAATTAAAATGTGCTGAGTATTGAATCAGAGTGGGGAAAGGTGTCTTCAAGGTTTCTCTCTATTTCCCCAGATAGCACAGCCTCAGCAAAAGTGCTTGAAAATGTTGGCAAAAAGTCTTATATAGAGTCTAGAACTGAAGGTGTCTGGAATAAGAATGCTCTTACATGTAAGAATGTGACCAGTCAATAGGGTCTGAGTCCTTGAAACTCCCAGAGACTGTATTGCATTGGCTGTGCACCAAGTCTGGTGTTGGGAGGGAAACTTTTCCACATGAGGTCTGTCACATAAAGACTTTGTAATTGCCTATAACCGGGCCTGAAAAACCACACATAGGATTTTCTATAGAAACTATACTCCTCATCCTCTGTTGACCTTTTCCTGGAGAATTTCCTTTAACCAAACAGGACTAACTCTCCCAGAAGTCTATTCCTTATCCCACACAACTCCCACACTATCAGAACCCTACTGACCTCAGCTAATGAATAATTGGCATAGAGGTATTAAGGTCAGTTTCTTTGCTTCAAGGTGAGACTAAATCTGTAGTAGTGCATTTAGTGGGATCATATTATAGAAAGTCTCCAGCTGAAATATGCTTTTGGAGTATTTATTCATTTGTTTGTTTTTTAATCCTGCTCTTACTCTGCTTTCCTCATCCCATTTCCTAAGAGCTCTTTCAGAGTAAATGTACTACTTCTAGGAAATCCAACTTTATTTTGTTACTAGAAGTAGACTAGGGAAGCAGACTTTAAGGGTAGAATTAGTAAGTTATCACTCACTGGCTGAAGAACACTGAAGCGCTCTCTGATGTTAGATGGAGTAAGCATAGTTCCTGGCATGCTGGGACAGTGAGATTGCTAAGAGAGCACCAATAATTTCTGCAATAGTACATATCTTTATCGAGAAAAAAATATCTAGAAATAATGAAAGTTAAATAATGGTTTTTTTCATTTAAACAAAAGCTAAAATAATTCATTGAAATAGGCAGAAATTATGAAAAATGTTGAGAAATATTTGAAAGTGAGAAGGAAATAATAAGTGAAAGTTTAGATCTACCACATGAAAACTCTGAAAATGATAAATATGTGAGAATGTAGAAAAATATAATATCTTACTTTTTATCTAGTTAAAAGAAAATTAACACTTTAAAGTAAAAATAATAATGCTACTTTGCATGATTTATAGCATATGTAGAAGGAAAGTGTGTGACAATGTCACAAATTACAATATTGAATAAAATTATATTGTAAGTGATATAGTACTTGATTAAAGATATATAGTTTAAACTCAATGCAACTACCAAAAAGACAGAGTGAAAGATAAAAGCTAATAAGAAAAATAAAATCAAGTCACAGAAAACTTAATTAACCCAAAAGATTGCAAGGATATAGGAAAAAAGAATAAAAAGCAGAAGGGGAAAAAAATGTGGTACATATACACAGTGGAATATTACACAGCCATAAAGAACAAAATCATGAACTTCGCAGTAACCTGGATAGAATTAGAGTTTATAATAGCAAGTGATCTGAGTAGCACATGTTCTCACTCATAAGTGGACCTTGAACAACTACCATAATACTATAAGAAAAGGATTGACAGTAGTGGGAAACTGCTGGGGGGGTGGGTGGGATTGACAGTAGTCAAAATCTGCCTGGGGAAGGGGTGCACACCTCATCAACAAGGGTACCTGCACAATGAATATTTGTATACCTAACCCTGAACTGTATCCTACCATTTTATTTTATTTTATTTTTTTGAGTCTGTTGCCCAGACTGGAGTGCAGTGGCCACTCCTGGCCACTGCAGCCTCGACCTGCTCGGCTCAGGTGATCCTTCCACTTTAGCCTTCTAAGTAGCTGGAGCTACAGGCATGCACTACCACGCCTGGCTAATTTTTTAATTTATTGTAGAGATGAGGTTTCACCAAGTGGCCCAGGTGGGTCTCAAACCCATGGGCTCAGGCAATCCACTCACCTCAGCCTCCCAAGGCATGGGATTACATATACCCCACCATTTTAAAATAAAAATGAATAAAAATAAAAAGACATTAAAAAAATAGCAAGATGGTAGACTTAAACACAACTTTCTTCTTAATTGTATCAAATGTAAATGGCCTAAATGCCTCAACAGAAAAGCATAGATGGTCACAGTATATTTTTTTCAACATAAAAACCCTCTTTAAATATACATACATAGATAGGCTAATGGTTAAATATATGCCACGCAAATATGAAACAAACAGTGACTAAAAGAAGATCCAAAGTGGTAAAAGATAGCTGGAGAGATTAAATAAATGTTAAATAAAGTTAACCTTAATACATCAAATATTGGGATATAAATATTTCATAATAATAAAGTGATTAATCAAAAATATAATAAAACTATTTGTACAGGTGCCTAATATCAAAAGTTGGAAATATGAAATAAGGCTGAAATAAGATGTCTTCATAATTATTATGGGATATTTCAATGCATTTTACCCAGTAATTGTAAACACAAGTAGACAGGAAAAAAAGAGAGTATAAAGGAAACTTCAATAATACTATCAGCCAAATATACCTAATTGAAAACCATAGAACTCTCTCACCAGTATAATAGAACACTTTATTTTTAGCATACACAGAAAATTCACCACAATTGATATTTTGGACAAGAAAATTAACACCAATAAAATTCAGAAGATTTAAAATTTTACTAAGTATGTTCTCTAAATTAAAAATCGCTAACATAAAGAGATCTGAAAAATTCCCAAATATTTGAAAATTAAATACCACTTTTTAAAATCACCCAGAGGTCAAAAGCAAACCACACACAAAAAATTAGAATATATGAGGGAAGACCCCCCAAAATGAACTTCCCTCAAATTGTATATTTATTCTTATATGTTTAAACTTTAGTCACCTTAAAAGTACTCCCTGTTTGATGCAATACACTTACCAAGACACTTTTCCCACTGCTTAGAACTGTTTTTGAACTTGTCAATTTTGATGACTTTTTTAGTGCTTCTGCTGATTTTTGTTTCACATCTAACACATCAGCAAAATTTTTTCCTTTGAGGAGTTTTCCTCCAGGGAAACAAAATGAACAATCACTTGGGAATGAGATTCGGTGAACATGGATGGCATGATGGCCATGCGCTTTTTGGTCAAAAACTGCTGACCACCCGGTGCGATGTGGACAGGTGCATTGTCATTGAAGAAGAACCAGTCATCTATTAGCCACTATTTGGGACATTTCTTCTGAAAATCATGACACAATCTTCTTAAAACTACCAGATTAAAACTTTGGCTGACTGTTTGATCTGAAGGAACAAATTTTAAGTGTACTACAAGGAACCCACCCTCCAAAAAGATAATTCTGTTTTTGGGGGGTTTCCCCTCTCACATTTTGTAGTGTATAAAAATGAAAACAGAAATCTAGTTAGGGGTTTATCTACTAGTAATTCTTTTAGTTCTAGTGATACCTATTCACTGGTAACAAATCTTAGATTTCACATTTGAAAATGTCTTTATTTTGTCTTCAACATAAAGGATGGGTTTGATTAAATTTATAATTCTGGATTGACTTTTGTTTGTATTCTCTCAACAATTTAAATATACTTTTATTTACTGCATTTGGAATTTCATAATTCTTGAAAAAAAATTTACTGGCTATTTGCCTAGGACTTCTCTGTATGTTTGCCAAATATGCTTCTGTGGCTTCTTACAAAATTTCCATTATATCTTTGTTTTCAGCAGTTTGACACTAATGTGTCTAGCATGGTTTTCTTCATATTTATCTTTCCTTATGTCCCCTTGACATCTTGAATCAAGACATTTATACTTGTTACCAAATTTGGAACATTATCAACCACTATTTGTTAAGATATTTCTTCCTTAATTACTTTATGTCTTTTACTCTTGTTACTCTAAGATTGAAGTATTAAACATCTTGAGATTGTCCTACAAGTACCTAGATCCTATTCATTTATTTTAAAACATTTTCCACTGTTCTTCATATTGCATTATATCTACTGATATATCTTCAAGTTTATTGATTTTTCTTTTTTTACCACCATTATACTATCATGTTCTCCCATTATTTTTATCACATATTTTCTTAAATATTAGGCTTTTCATTTTTTTAATATTTTATGTTTCTCCACTAAGATTTCTTGTAGCTTCATTTATTGCTAAACATTTGTTGCTTCATTAAATATCATTAAAACTGTCTCCCTTTATATCACTGCTATCTACATTATTTCAGATTGGTTCTCCCTTGATTACATTTTCTTTTTATACTGTGTTGCATTTATTATTCCTTTAGTTATTTAGCAATGTTGGTTTGTACCTTGAACATTGTATTATTTTGTGAATACTACGAGTTCCTTTATATTTCTAGACTGAACATTGACAGTATAGGGATTGCACCTCAGATCTCAGGGGCATGTTTGTTTGTTTTTAATTTTTATCTGGACTAGTAAATATGATTCTGGAATCAAAAGGAAATTTTGACAGAGTTTATGAATAAACTTTGGGACACCTACCCTGTCTCTCCCTTGATAGATTTCTCTCATTGTTCAATGGCTGTGTTTACCCCTAAATCTGTCCTCTGTTTCTTCAAATCAGAAATAATGTACACTTTCTGTAGGCACTGCCAACTGCAACTCATTCTTAGGCTAAAGGTCATAACATATAGGAAAGTTATTTACCTAATGCTATTTCTTTCTACCAAGTGTAATTTTCTTTCCACATTCTTCCAGCATTTGGTCACTTTTTATTTGTTTCAAGTATTTTTTATTGTTTATTTTTAGTTTTCATGTGTGAAAATTGTCAGTTCAGTATAAACTCTTTGCTCTTACCAGGTGCAGAACTCCAATTACATAACTTATATTTAATAATTATTAATATTAATTGATGAAAGTACACACAGGTATATGTATATGTTTATGTGAATAAACAAACACTAGCTAGATAAACTGTCTAAATAATATTTTAAAAACACTTAAAATTCCAATAATTAGTTCTGGTTATTTTTTATTTCATCACCACCTGGCATATAAGTGTTCAGAAAACACTTTCTGAACAAATTAGGAACCATCATTTCTAGTTTTCCATTGCATAGGAATTCCAGCTATTGAGAAATAAATGACTTGAGAGGACAGGAATTAGTGGAAAAAAGTTAGCAGTTGAAAAGATAATAATTCTTCCCAGATTTTCAAAAAAGGTTTGAACTCTCCCTACTGCATTACGGAGTACTCAGTCACTAATTACTAAACTGATGAATTCTCATTCTGTTTCCTGGACAGTGATGAGAAAATTTTAAGTACATGGACTTTAGGGTTTTTTTTTCTATACTATATGCAGGCAACATGCTCTTTTTGTTACAAATTGTTTTTCATCAATTGGATTACTTTGTTTTAAAAACTTATTTGACTATAAGTTCTTATGCTTTTTTCAGTCATTCTGGTTATTTTTTTTGTTTCTTAAACTACCCAATAACACATTTGCAATCATTAGTAGAGTAACTTACCAAAAATAACTAATTCTATGGTTCTTCTTATTTGTTTAGTTTTAAAAGATTATCTTTATTTCCAGACTCTGTAACCACATTTAGAAATGCTGAGTAATTTGAGCAGCAACATCAGTTAATCATACTTACACATGAAGAATAAAAAATATGCATTTGCAGAATATGACTATTATTTACTAATCAACATTTAATATTATGAATTCTTGTCATTCTCATACTTTAAAATTATGCTAAAATATGCTCATTTAATTTAATTTATAGATTCTCTAAAACCTGTCACCCAAATTCTATTACTGTGACCTGAAGCTCCTAGAAGGAATTCAGTAGACTTTATGGTTTAGGACAATATTGAAGCTTTCAATTCCTTCATCCTCTTTTTGTAGACCTGAAAAGAATGTTACAAAGAGTAAAGGATTTGCAATTTACTTGGAAAGATCTCAAGGAAGTTACAAAAACAAGTTATTCTCTTGTGATTTGAAGAAACAAAGTGTATTTTATTCACTAGTTCTTTCTCCTCAGGTATTGACTTTTCAGGATTATATTATTTAAGATAGAGTGGTATTATTGTGAAGTATTCTGATAAACCCTTTCTCTGGAGCTTACCCCCTGAGAAAGAATATGTATTTTACTGTCATTTCCCAGCATGTTCTTAAAATATAAGACAAATACAATTCTAAGTTCAAGCAACATTTTAACTAAAATATCAATCAGTACTCATCCCACCAAATATCTTGCTAGAATTCTCAGTGCTAAGATTTGTGCTTTAATGGGGATTAAGAGAAACAGACCTATCGAGTATTACATTATTTATCCTGTTGTTATTCTTAAGACTTGCTTTATTGGTAACACTGTTATTTTCCTCTTTAATTTTCAACCAGCTCTTTAATGATCTCAGTCCCTCATTCATTTTTGTTAATGAAGGGCAACAGGCAAGGGAAATGAATTTCCCCATAATCCTTTACTCTAGCCTCTGGTGAATTGACTTTCCCTATATTCATTGAAATGTGTTATCCCATTTATCTAGAGATGTCAATGACTTGCAGAAGGGACTGCATCTGAATGTGACTTGGATAAATATGAGCTAGTAAACCAAAGCAAATATCTTCCCCCTGTCCTATAGATATAATTTATTAAATTACCTTTTATATTTTGAGAATGTTGGTGTAGAGGAAAACAGACAGATGCCACCTGAAACATTTAAAAGCATAAAGTATAGCAAATTACAGTTAAAAGGTTATTTTGCTTTCAAAAGCAAAGTTAGGAACCAAAAGGACTCTCTCTCTCTCTCTCTCTCTCTCTCTCTCTCTCTGTGTGTGTGTGTGTGTATGTGGGTGTTGTACATATAGAACTAATATTTGCTGGGAATGTCTTATGTTATGTGCCTGAACATTCTATTCTTGTGTAAAATGTGCTTATATTTTGTCATATAACTCTTGTAGTCATCTCTTTAAAAAAGTGTAATTAAAAGAAGCAAATCCTCAAAGAAAATGTGGACATAGTTCTGGAAGCAGAATGTGTGGGATGGGAAACTGATCAACCTTTGTAGGTATGAGGTAGCTTAAAGCCTTTCCTATTGTTTCTCAGAACCTACAACAGAGTAACACAGAAGAAAGTAGAGTGCTTTTGTGGAGACTTGATGATGACCAAATGTTTACTTGTTAAAATATATTGTTCATTTCTTTTTGCCTTGATGGCAAAACAAGAGAAAACAGAGATTCTGGCTCCAGGTCACCAAGCTCAGAACTATTAGGATAAATGATGCGATTTTTGTGTCTCTGTTGCTTGAATCATTTTCTATATTTAGTCTCAGGCTGCTAATGACCAGAGAAACAAATTGTTCATGCATCTTGCAGAAATGAGAAATTGGTTCTCTATTATCAGTTTTTACACTAGGTACCACAAAGGAATGGAATTCAACTACTAAGTTAATAAATATCAATGATAGTTGCGGATTAAGGTAAAATTCAGATACATACACGAGGTCTTTAACAAAGAAGGTCTATCTGAGGAATGCAGTAGAAAATCATAACTAGGATATCCAACAGAGAGATTAGTAACATTTTAAAGGAAACACAGTTGTGGGTGGGTTAAATAAAAACCTCATCAGAAATTCTGGAATTATAACTAGTCTTTTCCAGTTACAAGGTCTAGCCTTAAATATATAGTACTGCCTGGCTGCACAACTTCATTGGGTTAGGTACACCTCACCATCTTTTGAGTTCCACAAGGAAAAATATGATTGCTGGTGTACAATACATTTAGCATTATGCGATTATCTTTTTATTTTGTTTTGAGTTGGAGTCTCACTCTGTCACCCAGGCTGGAGTGCAGTGGCATTCTCACAACCACTACAGCCTCAATCTGCTGGACTCAGGTGATCCTTCTGCCTCAGCCTTCCAAGTAGCTGGTACTACAGGCATGAATCACCTGGCCTGGCTATGCGATTATCTTAACTAATATTCACAGGTTCTGCAGGTTAATAAAGTTTAATCTAAGTATATTGTCAAAGACAAATATTAACTAAGTAAGCAAATCTATTTTACTGAAGCTATTGCAATGAAGAGATCACTCTAGATCTGAAGATTGGTGTCTTAGCAGGGAGGTTTTATCTTAGACCTTATAGGAAGTAGTACAGAAGTTACAGATAGGATGGTTTACAGTTACTGTCTTAGTCAGCTTGGTCTGCTATAACAAATTACCTTTAAGTGAGTGGTTTAAACACCAACAATTTATTTTTCACAGTTCTAGAGGGTGGAAAGTCCAAGATCAAGACACTCTGGTAGATCTAGTGTCTGATGAAGTCCTGCTTCCTGGCTTGTTGACAGCTCTCTTCTCCTTGTATCCTTACATGGCAAAGACGAGAGAGAGAGAGAGAGAGAGAGAGAGAGAGAGAGAGAGAGAGAGAGAGAGAGAGAGAGAGAGAGAACTGTCTCTTCTTCTTTATTTTATTTATTTATTTATTTATATATTTATTATGAAGTTGTGGGGTACAATTCAGAGTTAGGTATATAAACATTGATCATGTAGGTACCCTTGTTGATGAGGTATGCCCCTCCTTCCCCTCACAGTTTCCCTCAACTACCAATCCCATCCCCCATTCTCCCTCCCCTGACAGTTTCCCACCTTTGCCAATCTCTTTCTTATAGCATTATAATTGTTCAAGGTCAGCTTATGAGTGAGAACATATGGAACTCTGTTCTTTGTTTCTGTGATAAATCACTGAGTAAGATCGACTCCAAATCCATCCATATATTTGTCCTTTATGGCTGCATAATATTCCATTGTGTATATGTACTACATTTTTTTTATCCAGTCCAGCTTCGATGGGCAACAAGGTTGGTTCCATGTTTTTACTATTGTGACTAGAGCTGCAACAAACATATGTGTACAGGGTATCTTTTTCATAGAATAATTTGAGTTCCTCCAGGTATATTCTCAATAGGGGAATTGCTGGATCATATGGAAGGTCAATTTCTAGTTCTTCCAGGAATCACCACACTGTCTTCCAAAGAGGTTGTACTAGTCTGCATTCCCACCAGCAGTGCAGAAGTGTTCCTTTTTCTCCACACCCTTGCCAGCATCTGTTATTTTATTTTTTTTTATTAATGATGGTCATTCTTACAGGGGTTAGGTGGTATCTCAATGTGGATTTTATTTACATTTTTCTGATGATGAGTGAGGCTGAGCACTTTTTCACGTGTCTGTTGGCTGCCCATATATCTTCTTTTGAGAAGTATTTATTCATGTATTTTGCCCACTTTTTAAAGGGCTATTTGTTTTTTTCCTTTTGGCACATTTGAGATCCTTGTAGATCCTAGATGTTAGGCCTTTGTCAGATATACAGTTGGCAAATCTCTTTTTCCCATTCTGTGGGCTGTCTCCCTGCTCTCTTGATGGTTTCTTTTGCTTTACAGAAGCTTGTTAATACAAACTGTCTCTTCTTTTAAAGGTCTAATCTCATTTACCAAGGTTCCACCTGCATCACCTATTCACCTCTCATAGGCCACTTGTACATATCATCAAATTAGGGATTAGACTTCAACATACACATGTTGGAGAGACATAAACATTCAGTCCATACCATTTGGAATTGCTTTGCAATCAGACTAAGTCTCAGTCATTCCACCATAGAGGAGATGTTTAATTCTAAGTCTAGTTTCAGAGTACATAGTTTTAATCTCAATGAGTAATTCAGAAGTCAAAGAATAGGAAGTATGATGCTATTTATCTGACCTTGTCATTAGGCATGGGTGATGAAGACATGGAAGAAGTCTCCAATAATTCAGAAATACATATCCCTTGGTCTTTTAAAAAATTTTCATTGGATTTCTCTCCCTATTTATCCAATGTGAAGATGACTCCACTTTGAGGTTGGAATTCTTATGCACCATGGACAATCAAGGTTCATTTTTAAGATTAAAAATGAAAAGTTACTGCCCCTGTACCAAAAAAGAAAACAACAAACAAACAAAACACTTCTATTCTGAGATTAATGCTATTATATGGAGAAAAATGAGAAAGAACAGCATAGACTCAGAAGTGTTAAAGAAAATATCTCAGACTTGGTGATTTGAGGAGTAGTCTGCTTGAAGATGACTTGAGTGACTGATTCCAATGATTTTCTTTATTCCTTTCACCCACCTAACAGATCCTTACCCTACAGGATTTAAAAAATGCTATAGGATATACAAATATATGTTGGGACTATCTTGTTTTTTAAAATTATTATTCGTTCTTTCTAAATGTGAGTGTTTTCCAGTTGTCTTTTTTTCTTCTGTCCCATTTATTCTTTCTTCTTTTGCTGTCATTTTAAGATCCCAGACCATCTTCCATTCCCTCATATGTTGACACAGCTCCAAAGATTCCATTTTCTGAAAGAATTTATTAAGTCCACAGATTCAGCATAACAAATAAATTATTGGGCTATGTATTCAAAATACTGATGCATTCATTGAGAAGACACATGTCTCTGGCACAGTGTCTCCTCCAATACAGATTAGTTTTAAACTCTGACTTCCATACTCAACAGTAAATTCTATAATTATTTTTCCTTTATATATACATTAGTTGAAAGAACATCCTACAACTTAACAATTAGAATGAACTTAAGGATTATTTATAAACATTTAGAACATATATATATTATCAAAGATACCAAAGTAGTTAGTAAACTTGAGTAACTCTATGTGATGTATGGTAAACTATAAAACAAATATACTGTTGATTTCTGTTTATATAAATTTTGATATATTTATACAATTTGTAATAAAATATATACTATATAAGTTTATCTTCACATACCCTTTATCATAATAAATTTAGAAAAAATATAATGTCAAGATGGCTCTAAATTTGTGTCATTAACTACTAATGACTTTGCTAAAATATTTTTTTCATTATTTTCTTTTTTTTTAAAATCAATACTTTTTATTTTAAAATTGTGAGGTACAGTTAAGGGTTAGGTATACAAATACACATCGTTCAGGCACCCTTGTTGATAAGGGGTGTCTCCCCATCCCCAGACAGATATTGACTACCATTAATCCCATATCCCTTCCCCTCCCACCCCCATAGTTTCCTATCACTGTCAATCCTTTTCTTATAGTATTATGATAGATATTCAATGTCCACTATATGAGTGAGAACATGTGATACTTAGATCTTTGTTTCTGTGAGAGATCACTCAGTATTATAGACTCTAGTTCCATCCAGGTTGCTGCAGAATTCATGATTTTGTTCTTTTTTATGGCTGCGTAGTATTCCATCATGTATATGTACCACTTTTTTTTTTAATCCAGTCCTCTTTTGATGGACAGCCTGGTTGATTCCAGGTTCTTGCTATTGTGAACAACGCTGTGATAAACGTATGTGTGCAGGTATCTTTTTAATAGAATGATTTAAGTTCTTCAGTGTATATTCCCAGTAGGGAGATTGCAGGTCATATGGGAGGTCGATATTTAGAGTTTTTAGGAATTGCCACACAATTTTCCACAGAGGTTGCACTAGTTTGCAGTCCCACCAACAGTGTAGAAGTGTTCCCTTTTCACCACACCCTATCCAGCAACTGTTATTTTTTGAGTTACTGATAATTGCTATTCTGACTGGAGTTAGGTGGCATCTCAGTGTGGTTTTGATTTACATCTCCTTGATGATTAGTGAGGTCTAACATTTCTTCATGTGTCTGTTGGCTGCTCAGATGTCATCCTTCGAGAATGTCTGTTCATACCTTTTGCCCACTTTATAATGGGGTTGTTTGTTTTTTTCTTTTCAGTACGTTTGAGTTCCTTGTAGATCCAAGATGTTAAGCCTTTGTCAGACCTGGAGTTAGCAAACACTTTTCCCCTGTCTGTGGGCTGTCTCCCTGCTCTCTTGATGGTTTCTTTGGCTTTGTGGAAGCTTGTCAGTTAAATGAGGTCCCACTTGTCTATCTTATCTCTTATGGCCTGTGCGTTTCAGGTTTTATTCAGGAATTGGATGCCAGTTCCAATTTCCATAAGAGTATGTCCTGCATTTTCTAAGGCTCTTATGGTTTGTGGTTTTAGGTCTCTGATTCATTTAGAGTTAAGTTTTGTGTATGGGGATAGATAGGAGTCTTGTTTGAGTCTTCTGCATGTGTTCAACCAGTTTTCCCAGCACCATTTACTGAACAGGTTCTCTTCTCCCCAGTGGTAGGTGGTGGCGGCTTTGTAGAAGATAAGTTGGTTGAGATATTGAGGTTTTGCTTCTGGAATCTCAATTCTATTCCATTGGTCTATATGCCTGTTCCTGTACCAATATCAAGCTGCTTTGATTATTGTAACTTTATAGTAAAGTTTGAAGTCTGGTAGTTTTTTTTGCTGAGGATTGTTCTGGCTATTCTTGGTCGTTTGTGTTTCCATATGCATTCCTGTATTGTTTTTTCTAGGTCTGAGAAGAATGTTCCTGGTAACTTGGTGGGTATTGCATTAAATCTGTAGATTGCCTTAGGTAAAATGGACATCTTCACAATGTTGATTCTTCCAGTTCATGAGCATGGGATATTTTTCCACTTGTTTGTGTCATCTTTGATTTCTTGAGCA
>NW_007145437.1:1061016-1061380 GCF_000164805.1 Carlito syrichta
GAGATTTTTGACAGATTCTCTTGGATTTTCAAGGTACACAATCATGTCATCTGCAAAGAGGGATAACTTGGCTTCCTCTTTTCCTATTTGGATACTCCTGATCGCCTTCTCTTTTCTGACTGCTCTAGCTAGGACTTCCAATACTATATTGAACAGGAGGGGAGAGAGTGGGCATCCTTGTCTTGTTCCAGTTTTCAGGGGAAATGGTTCCAATTTTTGTCTGTTCAGGAGTATGCTAGCTGTGGGTTTCTCAAAGAAGGCTTTTACTATTTTGAGGTATGTTCCATGTATGCCTAGGTGTTCGAGGGTTTTTATCAGGAAGGGGTGTTGGATTTTATCAAAAGTTTTTTCTGCATCTAATGAT
>NW_007145437.1:1061400-1094763 GCF_000164805.1 Carlito syrichta
CAGTTTCAGGGGAAATGGTTCTAATTTTTGTCCATTTAGGAGTATGCTCACTGTGGGTTTCTCGTAGATGGCTTTTACTATTTTGAGGCATGTTCCCCGTATGCCTAGATGCTCAAGGGTTTTTATCAAGAAAGGGTTCTGGATTTTATCAAAAGCTTTTTCTGAATCTAATGATATAATCATGTGGTTTTTGTTTTGACATCTGTTGATGTATTTAATAACATTTATGGTTTTACGAATGTTGAACCAGCCTTGCCTCCAAGGAATGAAGCCTACTTGGTCATGATGGATGTTTTTTGAGATGTATTGCTGAATCTTGTTTGCTAGGATCTTGTTGAGAATTTTAACATCTATGTTCATCAAAGATAATGACCTGTAGTTCTCTTTCTTTGTTGGATCTTTACCTGGCTTGGGTATCAATGTGATGTTAGCTTCATAAAATGATTTGGGGAGGGTTCCATCTTTCTCAGTTGCCTGGAACACTTTCAGTAGGATTGGTATCAGCTCCCCCTTAAATGTCTTATAGAATTCTGCTGGAAAGTCATCTCGTCCAGGGCTTTTTTTTTTTTTTTTTTTTTTTAGGTAGTTTTCTTATTACATAGTCAATTTTCTTGATTGTTATTGGTCTATTCAGGGTCTCGATTTCTTCTTGTTTCAACCTAGGCAGGTTGTGTGATATCAGAAAGCCCTCCATTTCTTAAGGTTTTCCAGTTTGTTTCCATACAAGTGTACATAGTAGTCTCTAATGATCTTTTGTATTTCTTCAGGGTCAGATGTAATTTCATCTTTTGTTTTTCTGATTGTATTTATTTGGGCGTTTTCTCTTTTTTTCTTGGTCAGTCTAGCTAAGGGACCATCGATCTTGTTTATCCTTTCAAAGAACCAGCTTTTTATTTCATTGATTTTTTGTATTATCTTTTTGTCTTCTATGTCCCAGATTTGGGCTTTTATTTTGGTGATCTGGATTCTTCTGCTGAAGTTATGGTTTTGGTGGTCTTGCTTTTCCAGCTTCCTAAGGTGAGTTGTTAGGTTGTTGATTTGCGATCCTTCCATTTTCTTCATGTGTGTTTGTAGCGATATGAATTCCCCTCTTACTACAGCTTTCATGGTGTCCCAGAGATTTTGGTAAGATAGCTCTTCATTTTCACTTGTTTCCAGGTAACTTTTAATCTCTGTTTTGATTTCATTGTTGACCCAGGAGTTGTTTAGCATCATGCTGTTTAGTGTCCATGTCTTTGTGGGTTTGAGGGAATCCTTGTTGGTGTTAATGTTTATTTTTATTCCACTGTGGTCTGAGAAGGTGCATGACACAATTTTGATCTTTGAAATTTGTTTATGCTTGATTTATGGCCAAGTATGTGGTCGATCTTAGAGTATGTTCCATGTGGTGCTGAGTAGAATGTATATTCTGTGGTCATTGGGTGGATTGTTCTGTAGTTATTAATTAATCCATTTGGTCAAGAGTCACATTGAGGTTCTGGATCTCATTGCTGATTTTTTGTCCTGATCATCTGTCTAGGGTTGTGAGTGGGGTTTTAAAGTCTCCAGTTATGATGGTGTTAGAGTCAATATCTTTCTTTAGTTTTCCTAGAAGCTACTTTATGAAAATTGGCACTCCTATGTTGGGTGCATATATGTTTAGGATAGATATTTCTTGTTGATAGAGTGAACCTATTATCATTATGTAGTGACCTTCTGTATGTTTTTAAATTTTTGATAGCTTAAATGGTATTTTGTCTGAAATTGGGATTGCAACTCCTTCTTTCTTTTGTGTTCCATTTGCCTGAAAATTTGTTTCCCATCCTCTTACTTTGAGTCTGTGCATGTTCTTTCTAGTGAGATAGGTCTCTTGAAGGCAGTATATTGTTTCCTTGGTGATATTTTATCCATTTTGCCATTCTATGTCTTTTCAGTGGTTCATTTAGTCCATTCACATTCAGGCTAATATTGAAATGTGAGAGCTGGCCCCTTTCATAAAGTTCTTATAGAGTTGTTATTCCTCTTGTTTTGTTGTCTTTCTTTTGGTTTTGGGTTTGGTTCACATGTATTTTACTCTTTTTCCTGTACTCTTGTGAAGAACATTGTTCTTTTTTCCTTGTCTTCTGTGTTTAGTACTTTCTTAAGTGTTTCATGTAGAGGTGGTCTGGTGGCAGCGTAAGTTCTTAGGGATTGGATATCTGGGAAAGATTTTAATTCTCCCTCACTGATGAAGCTTAGCTTGGCTGGGTAGGTTATTCTTGGTTGAAATTGTTTATCTTTTAGGACTTTGAAGATAGGGCTCCAAGCTCTCCAAGCCTCCAGGGTTTCTGTAGATAAATCTGCTGCTATTCTAATTGGTCTTCCATGGTAGGTGATCTGGCCTTTTTCTCTTGCGGCCTTTAGGATTTTTTCTTTTATACCTACTTTGTCTAGGTGAATTATTATGTGTCTGGGAGTTGGCCTTCTCATTTGTTGCCTTGTGGGGGTTCTCTGAATCTCTTGTGTGTGAATTTTCATGTCACTGATAAAATGAGGGATGTTTTCTTCAATGATCTCATGGAATGTTTGTTCCAAGGTGGCTTCTGTTTCTCTTTCTGTTTCAGGAAGGCCAATTACTCTTAGGTTCTTTCTCTTGAAGAAATCACTCATCTCTTGAAGGTTTTATTCTGTCTTTTTAAGCTTGTTTTCTGTGTTTTTAACAGTTTGGGTTAGTTCTATATTTTGGTCCTCAAGCTCTGCTTGGCTAATTCTGCTTTCCATGCTTATCAGTTTGTTATTTATTTCATTCACAGTTTTCTTTATTACTGTTTTCTCAGTTATCAACTCCTTCCTAGTTTCTTCTTGTCTCTCCTCAATTCTTTTTAATCTCTCCATTAATGTCTCAATATCTGGGTTTGTACTTTGAGACCAGTCATTCTGGGGGCTCTTCATTGTTTGCATTCCGAAGTCAGTTTTCTCAGTCTGCCCTCCCAGGGGTCTGGGAGAGATATTTTTTTCATGATTTTCAAAAAAAATTTTAAGGTCAGAATAATTCAAGAAAACATTTGTTAACAATGTCAACATTAATGATCAAAAGGAGAATGGAATTTCTTCTGTGGATATTTTCTATGCTGTCTTACACTTATAAAGGGGCCATCAAAGAAAAGTGCTCATTAATTGTACATTTAGAAATTATTCCCTGAGTCCTTGCTAATTTCTTACTGACAGATTCAGTCATAATTCTTATAAGATGGCAGAAAATGCAAGTCAAAAATGAGATAATATCAACTGATTTCTCACAAATTTCTTTTCAATCAATCCTTTTATAAACCCTTCACTAACTCTATCTCATAGTCAGTGTTAAAAAGACACAGTAGGAAAATAAATGTGCAGTGTTACACTATATGCTTGGCTTATAAAAATAAATTTTCACTTATGAGAGGTTTTTATGTCATCTACACAGAAGGGGGTAAGTGATAAAAATACTGAGCAGGAAATACATGAATAAAAAGTACTAATGAATACCAGGTGTTTTATGAGATTCATTTTTTTCTTAAATTATGCAAGTGTCAATATACTGCCTATAAAAAATGCTTTTAGTAACATAACAATTCCACTCAGCATGGAAATAACATGCTAACCAATTATCTGTAATAACTAGCCCACTGGGACAGAATAATTTATAGCTAGGGTAAACCAGTCTAACCAAGAAATAAATTTAATATATCTAAAATAAGCTTAAGATAGCTTTTAGAGTCTTTAATCTTCACAAATGAGATGTATGTCTATCATGTCCATCATCTATGTATCTACCTATCATCTATCTATTGAATAAAATTCCATTGTGCTAATGTATCTTGCTTTGTTTTATCTGAGATACTCATTATCTAATACTTGGCAAGTACTTAAAATGTGATAAACAATGTACAGTATAAAAGAAATATAGAAAATACAGTATGAAGGAAAAAACAGAAATACACATTAATTTGATACTGTGGAGTATAAGCATTCATTGGATGGCACAATATTAGTTGTTCTAGAAGAATATAGTTTTGCCTGAAATGTTGAGTGGAGGTTGCTGTCCTCTGTTTCTTTTGCTCAGTTAAGGCAGTTGAAGCAGGGCAAATGATGGGAAAACAAGAGATTTTTAAATAGGCATTTTACACCAAAACTATGCTGCAAATAAGTTTAATCTTTTCCGTGATTTAGAAAATAGTTATTTTAATACAATTAAATAAGCATGTTATTATTTTACTTAAGAAAATTTTGAATTTAGATAATATAGCAATAAAATACATTTTTTCTTTGAGTTGGAGTCTTACTCCATCACCCAGACTGGAGTGCAGTGGCACATTCAAGGCCACCACAGCGTCTACCTGCTGAGCTCCTCCTTCCGCCTCATCCTTCCAAGTAGCAGGAACCACAGACGCACACTACCACTCCTAGCTAATTTTTTGATTTATTGTAGAAATGAGGTCTCTCTAAGTTGTCTAGGCTGTTCTGGAACCCGTGACTCAGACAATCCCCTCACCTGGCCTCCCAAAGTGCTGGGTTTACAGACTGAGCCATTGCTCCTGGCCAGAAAATACATTCTGAAAAACTTTTCATGATATAATAACTATATATTTTTTACAGAGAAGTTGTTTTCTAACTAGCTAATATGAATGCTAAAACATTTTGCTGATACAAAAAGCTAATATTCAGTAGTTTGGAATATATTTGTGACTATTTTAAATATAGCTCATCCTATAAAGAATTACTTAATAATCTTAGAAGTTATTCAGTCACCAATAGATGGCAGTAGGAGCTTATTTTTGAGTTATTTTAAGCTATTCCAATCTATTCCAATAATGCATTGAAATCAATGTTAGGTTGAAATTGTTATATTAAACTTTTATTAGCGTAGTTCACCACAGTTAAGCTTAATATATGTATACATGCATATACATATACCTAAATATAAGTTATATATGTATGTATGTATGTATGTATGTATGTGTGTGTGTGTATATATATATATATATATTATTAGCTGTCTGTTGTTGTGTAACAATTACCCTAAAATTTAGGAGCTTAAAACAACCAACATTTAAACATTTATTTTTCACACAGTCTTTGAGATCAGGAGTCCAGGTATGATGTAGCTGGGAGGCTCTCGCTCAGTGTCTCATGAGGTTGCACCAAGTGGCCAGTTGGTACTGCAGTCATCTGGAGAGGTTGGGCAATCTGTCTCTAAACCCATCCTGTGGCTGAGGTAAGAGGCTTCAGCTCCTAGCCAGGTGGGCCACTTTATAGGGCTGTGCACAAGACATGAATGTTGGCCTCCCTTAGAGTGAGTGATGAAAGCAAGAGGAAGAGAATGAAAGCTCAAGCAAGCAAGATGGCCCAGCAAGAACCTCTACCCACCCTGGACCACATAGTCCTTAAAGCCTAATCCTACAGATGACATAACATTAATTCAGCTTAATTTATTTGTCACATACACCTACCATGGTATAATTTGGGAGAGGGATGGCATAATACCAGGTGGCAATGGAAAGATGCATCTTGGGGGCTGATATATATGTATATATACTCTTCATACTCAATTTTGTGTTATTCTAATGCTAAGTTCATTAATTAATTTTTTTTTTTTTTTTACGTTTTTTTCGAGCTGGAGTCTCACTCTGTTGCCCAGGCTGGAGTACAGTGGCACACTCATGGCCAACCCAGCATCGACTCACTGGCTTCAGGTGATCCCTGCTTTCCAAGTAACTGGAACTACAGGTGCGCACTACCATGTCTGGCTAATTTTGTGATTTATCGTAGAGGTGAGGTCTCGTCAAGTTGCTCAGGTTGTTCTCAAATCCATGGGCTCAGGCAATCCCCTAAATCCTCACTTTTTGGCCTCCCAAAGTGCTGGGATTACAGGCTTGAAACACCACACCTGACCACTTCATATCTATAACTGAAAGTACTCATTTCTTATTTTTCTACTCACAAGATTTTCATTGTTCTTTTCTTCCATCTGTCCTTTCTGCCTTTCTTTTCTCCTTTTGATCAAAAGCTATTAAGGCCAACCAAAAGTGGAATGAGCTTGCAAGCATACATTATTAAATCTTTTGAAAATAGAATGCAAGAGCAAAAAACATTTATTAGTCATTGCTACAACTGGCTCTTCTCATCATTGAGGTCAATATTTAATAGAAAAACCTTTCTGGGTTTCTAATTTACTTCCAGTAAGTTTATAGAAAGGGAAGAAGAAGAAAGTCCATAATTTACCAAAAAAACCAATAAATTGAATTTTGAAAATGCTTTTTAGTGTACAGGTTATCTTTATCCAGGTTCAGCAGCAGTAATCAAAGCAATCTACATATTTCAATATATGTAGATTAACTCATGAAAGAATTAACTCATGAAGGTGCTTGCACATTCATTGCAAGTTTATCAGAAAGAAAGTTCTTGTAATCTTTTTCTCTCCAGAAGGATTCCTAGAATCTTTTAAACCTGACCCAGCTGAGAAGTTTCTGTCTGAGACACAACAAAGAAATTATCAGAAAGTTACCACAGAAAATTCCAAGTTTAAAAATTCACTACTGAATTTGTGATTCAGCACTATGAAAGAATGACTGCAGCCATCAACAAAATTGTCTCAAAATGTCTATGAAACTAGGGACTGGACACTTCAGTAATATGGTAAACAACAACAACAACAACCAAAAAAAAAAAAAAAAACCCTATCTCCACACAATATTGCAAACAGAAAATATCCAAAAATATATGAAAGATAATTTGTTTTATTTCCACAATCTAAATCCCATCAATGTGCACAGACAGTAGTTCCTAAATACACATCAACAACCCTACTTTTATGAATCAAATATTTGTGTCTTCCTCTCCCCCAAATTCTTAACCCACAAGGTGATGATATCAGGAGGTGTGGCATTTGGGAGGTGATTATGTCATAAGGATAGAGCCCTCATGAATGGGATTAGTGTCCTTATAAAAGGGACCTCAGAGAGCTCTCTTGCTATTTTTCCATCATGTGAAGATATAGCTAAAAGATGGTAACCTGGAAATCAGGAGGAGGGCCTTCATAGGCACCAAATCTTCTTGAACCTTGGTCTTGGACTTCTCAGCCTGCAGAACTATGAGAAATACCTATTTGTGGTTTAAGCATGTCTGTTTCAAATGAGTGATATTTTTTCTGCAGCCTCTCTGTGATAATTTATCTTTTCTGCATTGTCCTAGAGCTAATTAAAACATACTCCATGTCTTTGCACCACCCTTTGTAACAACACACTCAGGATAAAGGTAAATTGTAATATCCTCCATTGAAAAGAAAATAATCTCCTTTCTGAAGATTTATCAGCTCCTTAATGAAAGAGTAATTACTCAAATATCAGATTAATCCTCTATGCCCAGGATAAAGCTGGACTCTCTGGAAAAATTCTCTCTGTTATAACACCTATACTAGAAGACACAATAAGACAAGAAAAAAATAATAAACAAACACCAGTTACTGAGCATTCAATATGGAATTATGGTCATTGTCATTATATTAACACTCTAACATAAATATCGAATTACTATTTGAAAGATGAGGAAACAGAAACTTGGAAATTTTAAATAACTTGTCTAAAATTATACAACAACCCAAATCAGAATCGAGTATAACAATCCAGTTTTCATTCAACTGCATAATCATTACTATGCATTCTAACTAGAAACTTTGTATAGTGCTCGATAAATTTCATTCATTTAATATACACTAAAAGTTGTTGATACTTTTATGGGATATAGAACTTTGTCCTATGCTGCAACTGCCTCCTGTGATCAAACTTTTCTTATTTGCAAAGGATGAGAAATGAAAAGGGGTGTGGAGAGATAGACAGGTGGAAACCACAATTCTTGATTTTTTAATATTCGCAATTTATTTTTAAGATCTATTAGAAATTAATAGATTTAAAATGTCAATTTTCTTCCAAACTATGCAGAGAATATTTAGCAAGTCAGTCATTGCTTTTGGCTTTATGAGAAAACAAAGATCTTCCCCAACTTCACTGATTTAAATAAACAAGGTGTTTATTTTCCTAATGTAAGGGTAGTTGCAAGAGAAATCATTCAGGAGTGGTACCTCTATCCTTCTCTGCCATTTTTAGCATATTATTTTTTTCCTCATAGTTCTAATCTGGCGGCTCCTTTTCTGGTTATGCCATCTGTTCTCCAGGCAGAAAGCCAGGAAAAGGACAATGATGAGGGACAAAGTGTAGGAGGTAAAGAGAAAAGTCAGTTGAACGGGTCCTCTTATTAATAGCTTTGTTCATTAGTCCATGCTGTGACTTCTGCTTATACAGTGATGTTCCACATAATGATACTTTGGTCACTGACCACAAATACAATGGTAGTCTCATAAGTTAAAATGGAGTTGAGAAACTTCCATCACCTTGTGATGTCGTAACCATCATGACAACATAGCACAGCACATTGCTCACATGTTTGTGGTGATGCTGGTATAGACAAACCTACTGTGTTGCCAGTTATGTAAAAAGTATAGTGCATACACTTACGTATAGTACAAAATACTTGACAATGATAACAAATGACTATGTTACTGATTTATGTTTTCTATACTGTTTATCTTTATATTAGAGTGTACTTCTTCTACTTATTAAAAAAAAATTAACTTTAAGCTGCCTCAGGCAGGTCCTTCAGGAGATAATTCCAGAACAGGGCATTGTTATAGAAGATGATAGCTCCGGGTATGTTATTGCTCTGAAGAACTTCCAGCAGAACAAGATGAGGAAGGTGGAAGATAGTGATACTGATAATCCTGACCCAGAATAGGTCTAGATTAATAGGGTTTTTTGTGTCTTAGTTTTTTAACAAGAAAGTTAAAAAAAAAGTTTAAAAAATAGAAAAAAAGTCTTATAGAATAAAGATGTAAAGAAAGAAAATATTTTTGTATAGCTGTACAATGTGTTTGTGTTTTAACATCAGTGTTATTACAAGTAAGTGAAAAACCTTAAAAAGTTACATGTTTATAAAGTAAAAGCTTTGCAGTAGCTAAGGCTAATTTTATGTTGAAGAAAGTATTTTGTTATACATTTAGTGTAGCCTAAGTGTACACTGTTTATAAAGTCTACAGTAGTGTACAGGAATGTTCTAGACCTTCACATTCACTCACCACTCACTTGCTGACTCATCCAGACCAACTTCCATCCTGCAAGTTCCATTCATGATTAGTGTATTTTATAGGTATACCGTTTTTAAAATGTCTTATGCCAATTTTAGCTGGATATTTTCTATGTTTAGACACATAAATACCTACTATTGTGTTCTAATTGCCCACAGTATTCACTACGGTAACATGCATACAGGTTTGCAGCCTAGGAGCAAAAAGTTCATGCCATAGAGCTTAGGTGTGGAAGACTGTACCATTTGGGTTTATGTAAGTGCACTCTCTGATGTTCATACAAAAATTAATCACCTAATGAGCGACATACTTCTCAGAACATATTTCTGTTATTAAGCAATGCATGACTGTATTTTGTTCACCAGGACTACACATTATATATTATTAAAAAAAAAACAATGAGAAAACACTAAAAAATTGTTCTTAAATGAATGTCATTTAATGTAAAATAGAAGGAGATTTTTACCACATTGGAATAGAAATGATTATCCAAAAATGTTAAGGAGGTAGTTTCTAGGACTTTGGTTTTGTAGATATTTTCACTGCTATGTTTCTACTCCATAAATGTCAAAGTTTTCATTATAAAACAAAGGAGAAAATGAAGTTGGATAATGCTAGTAGCACTGTCTATAAAAGTCTTGTAGTGTTATGATGATTCCAAAGCATAGCTGTTAATGCAGTACTATTGTTTAATAATCCAGTTGTTAGGGCCAAAACAAAACAAAAGACTAATAAAATTCTATTAAAAACCTAAAATGCTATTTCCAAATCCTCATTCTGATACTTTCTTTTTAAAAAGTGTATATAGCTGAGGTTAGGGAATTGCCTGAACCCACGTGTTCGAGAACAGCCTGGGCAACTTGGTGAGACCTCATCTCTACAATAAATCAAAAAATTAGCTGGGCGTGGCTGTGCTTGCCTGTAGTTTCAGCTACTTGGAAGGCTGAGGTGGAAAGAACGTCTGAGTTCAGCAGGTTGAGGCTGCAATGGCCATGAGCTTGCCACTGCACTCCAGCCTGGGCAACAGAGAGAGACCCCAACTCAAAAAAAAAAAAAGTGTATATAGACCATATTCTACTAAGCTAAATTGTCTTCTATACTTTCTGTTTTTTTAAATTAAGGAAAACATTGATTATAAAGGAAATAATTATTTCCAATGAAAAGCAGTTAAGCTTTGAGGAGTCTTATTTTAGCACAAGTTACCACCTTTACTGTCAGTGGAGAATGAAGCACAAGGTCCAGTACACTGGCTATTAAAGCTTTTACCCAGAAATGAGACAATTCTCTGCTCCACATACGCTATTGATGAAATCAAGGCATATAGTCACTCTACACATTAAAGAAGTTACAAAGATAGATGTGGAACCATCTTAACAACAAACAATTTGCTTGTCTTTTTAAAGCCACTATTCTGGAAACACTTTGTATATATATATATATATATATACTAACTTTATTAAAACTTGGAAAAGTAAAAAGGGTTATGAAAAAAGTACATAAAATGGCTTATTGAGCAGTTAGGAATTGCCTCATTAATAATCATGCAGTGCAAACTTGGTGCATAAAATGCATGTTATTAAATCAACTATGGAGTCTAAATACTTTTCTGCAGATAGAAAGATAGTTGTCTGTACAAGAAGGAAATTAGGTGCCTTAGAATACTTCAGTCATTAATTTACCAATATTATTGAAGATTAAAAAAAATTCATATTCGGAATTAAATTGGCATTGGAGGCATACTAAAACATAGAAGGAAAGCCTTTCATTTCATGGTAATTGCAGTCAAGTGAGGGTAGAGTGTGGCAATATAATGGCATTAGCGATAAAGGTGATGAACTAGGCTTTACTATGAAAGTGAAAGAACAATCTAAATCATATCTGAACAGAAATAGTAGGCCCTTGGTAAAAATAATCTAAAGTTTGCATTATAACTCTTCTATGTATAACTTGTATTTTATTATATAAAATGTGCATTTATATCTGCATAGTTCTCATCTCTTAGAGCTTCCAAGAAAAGTTTCCCTTTGTTGTCACTTAAAACCCAGAACTGAAGGATTCTTCTAGGTGTTATTTACAACATCCTAGTGGATTATTCATGGTTACTGTGACTAAATTGGGCAGAATGGCAGAAAAACACTCACCAAATGTTGACTTTTAATCTTATAGAGAGAGAGGTGCTACATATTAAGTGTACGTACATCTACATGTTTGTAAGGAAAATAGGGCTAGGTAGGAAACATTTGAACAATTTAGAAAGTGGTTTTTGTTAGTTTGAAAAGCAAATGGTTTTGAGCAAATTAATAACATACGCAATAATCTTAAAGTTGTAAAGACCTAGTTTTTCTTTATTTACATTTAAGAATGTGAAGACAAAATAGATTTAACATGAAACAAGAGGGATGTAAGTATATTCTAAGAAAAAATGCTGACAAGCATAACTAAAACATGAAATATCGCACTTAAGACCACACTGTACTAGCAATGATAGGGCTGTGCAAAATAAACATATCTCAATCCACATGTGGGGAGAGTAGAACTCAAGCCTAAAGCCTCAGTCCACTCTACATGAGAAAGAAAGTAGTTAGAACAATACTGTATTTGGAAATAAGGGAGATGTGAAAAGGAAGGAGAAACGGGATGAGAATCCAATATCTGTGCATAAACTCACCTGGAATCTTAGTTGAGCAATTAATGATGCATGTGTGGCTGAAATTTTGAAGAGTTCAGTGGGGGAAAACATGTAGATTAATGAGAAGAACTAACATTTCAGCTTCTGTTCAATGGAAAGGACACGGTATTTGGGTAACTCTCAACAACTAAGTTAAAGGCGATTGGTATAGAGCTTGGACTACGACTTTTAACAAACAGAAAGGCCATACCTTGAGAGTAAAAGACTGGGAAGTTCATCCTGGGATTAATGAGACAAATGAAAGAGACTTACCAAAGCCTTATCTACAAGTTCACATTTATTCCCTAATAATTTGTTTGGTAGAACAAAAGTTAACAGTCTTAAAAAGAAGATAGAAATCAAACTCTTTTAAATGTATCTTCCACAATATCTAGGTTTGTATTTATATGGAGTATTAGAAAAAGCAAAACTAAACTACAGTGAAAGAAATTAGCACATTGGTTTCCTGTGCAAGGGGGACGATTAACCAGAAGAGAGAAAAAGACAATTTAAGGTGACAATGGTGACATTGTTCATATTGAGTGGTGGTTACACAGGTATACACATTTGTCTAAATTCATCAGACTTTGGAGCTTAAAATATATGAATCCAATTATAAGTAAATAATACTTAAAATTAATAAATAAAAGTAACATCTCATTTCCCATGTTTGTGAATAGCATATAAAAATAATTTTGCATATTCTCTGCATATACATCAGAAAAATAGCTAAAATTTCAATAAATAACCAAGATTTCTTTGGGCTGTGTGTACATGTTTCTCTTTCTGTACACATGATTCTCAAATAATTTTAAATCCCAATTAGGTATTTTTTTTCTTTTGACATTATTGTCTTTTAATGTAGAACAATATCTTCTCTCTTTGAGTGTAAGTAGCTTGAAGGTGTGACAATAAACACAGTATGAGTCAGTAAGTCAGTGGTTCTCTCTCATGCTACATTCTGGATTACTAAACTACTAAGCATCACATTCACAACAAACTACCTTATGCTTCATTTCTTACTCTTCATGTCCCACCTTCAACACAGCAATCAAACCTATTCCAGAAATTTAGCCTATTCCAACAGAGTATACATATATGGAATATTCAGAGTTTATAAAACATATTATTTTTCTACAAGGAGCCATGTAGAGTTAAATCCTCTAATTTAAAAAGGAGAAGAAAAAATACACAATTCTTTCCTTGTTAAAAATAGCAGCAGGATGGTTGTTCAGTGCAAGCAAAGACCCTTCAAAATAAACCATGCACTTTGATTTACTTATTTTACTTTGATTAAGGAACTTTAGGGCTTTCCTTCAGTAAACAGAAGTACTGGGTTTGATGTTTAAAGAGAAATTCAAGTAGTATGCCATATACCAGAATTTGTCTCTTTAATCATGCTTTTATAATATCATATCAAATATCTCATCTATACATAGATCATTTTAAATAATTTTAGTTTTAATATAAAAGCTATAACGAGTAACAAATTGTTTTATCATCTGGTGTCCCTCTCAGAAATGAAACATTATAGCACTTTTGGTAAAAAGTACATTGGCATACATATATTTATAAATCTTTCATTTTGACACAAATCTATTGGGGCAATAAAATTTGGGGGTAAGATGATTTTAGTTTCTTGATACCTTTCTTCCTTAGAATAAAAATGCATTTAGAAGCTCCTGGATTTCACATTTTTTGTTGTCTTATTTTTATAGATTAGAGAACTTTGGAAATAATTTATTCCAAAGTCTTGATTTTATAAGAAAATAGAAACCATTACCCAGAGTGGTGAAGCCAACTGCCAGTTCACAAGTAGTTAATCAGAGTAAAATCTAAAGCGCAAACAACACATTCCAGTTACATGCATCTTAGACTCTGAACATTTAAGCATTTTCTTGTGTAATTCTCCATGCTTCGGGTATTGCCTTTTATATGAATTGCTCTGAGTAAATCTAAGCCTCAGCATAAATCTAGAACTAATTTACTTATGTGGATCTGGAGCACATCTTCTCAGATGAAAGAGAGGAACAGTTGGCATGGTTTATGCTGTGTGATATTTAAATAGAGATGCATCTAGAAATATTTCCTTAGAGTTAGTAAACCATTGTATTATTTTTTGAAAGACTCTTTTCTAATAGGAAAATAGTTTTAATTTTAATCTCTATCTGAAGACTTAATTTTATTGTCAGCAAGAAAAAGAATTCAAATCGCAGACTTTAGTATTTTTGCACTTTGTATGGGCATTCTAAAATATTATTCAAATCAACTTCACCTCACCTGCATAATTCTATTCTTAGTTTTTATTTTTTTTATTTTTTAGTTGCAATGAGGTAATTCTCCTAAATGAAAAATATATTCAGATTGAACAAGCATACATCAGATGAGTTTGTGTTTGAAGCAAAAGGTAAGTCATTGTTTTTTGTCTTTACCAAAAAATAGGCATTTGGGGACTATATTTTTGTGCTTTTCTATTAAATTTAAATTGCTGGAAACACTCTGCATGCATTCATCTGTTGAGAGTCAAGAATCAGGTCTTCGTACATAGGCCAGTGAACTTCCCAATTCAAGCATAGTCATTGATGTTTTCCCTGGACCATCTAGTATGATAAATATTTCTTATCATTAAATACATTTTATTCAATGCTCATCAACTGGAGCTAAATTACTCTGCATTCTATTTTTTCAATTATATGTATTATCAAATATTATTTTTATTTATTTATTTATTTATTTATTTATTTATTTTTTAGTTTTCCCAGGCTGGGAGTACAGGGACATGCTCACAGTCATCATCAAATGTTCTTTAATGTTACTTTTTACAGGCTGTATCCTATTAAATACAACACATGATTTGTTCATTTTCTGCTATAATGAGATGTTTATTTGTTTTTTTCTTCTTTAATTCCACATTCTCTTTCCTTGGTTAAATGAGTTTACTTATTCCAAAAATAAAGTCCCTCCCTTCAAGAACTAGGAAGCACAATCTGAACAATCAGTTCTTCCTTCAGAGAAAATATAGAGAAAGAGATTAAAAAACTTGCATGACTTTTTGTGTTTAAATTTTTTTTGAGTACAAAAATTACCATTGATTATCTCCATCTACTTCTCTAAGATAGTAAATTATACAGAAATGAAGCTACTGCTATATTATATATATATATATATATATTGCTATTCATATTGTCACTTACTTTGAATATTCTCAAAATTTCTTTAAAAAATATGTGCTAGTAGTCAACTCTTTAAGGAAGCATGATGGTTAATTTCATAAATAAAATTGGCTAGGCTACAGTGCCAGGATATTTGGTCAAGCATTATTCTAGATGTTTCTGTTAAGGTGTTTTTTTGGATGAGATTAATATTTGCATTAGTGAAGTTTGAGTAAAGCAGATTACCTTTCAGAAGGTGGATGAAGCTTAACCAATCAATAGAAGGTCTTTTTTTTTTTTTCTCTGTCTCTTTTTTTTTTTTTCCGAGTCCGAGTCTCACTCCATCACGTAGGCTGGAGTGCAGTGGCATGCTCACGGCCACCCCAGCATCGACCTGCTGGGCTCCGGCTATCCTTCCGCCTCAAACTTTCAAGTAACTGGAACTATAGGCACACACTACCATGCCTGGCTAATTTTTTGATTTACTGTACAGATGAGGTCTCACCAAGTTACCCAGGCTGTTCTCGAACCTGTGGCTCAGGCAATCTCCTTACTTGGGCCTCCCAAAGTGCTTGGATTACAGGCTTGAGTCAGGTCTTAATAGAAAAAAGACTGACATCTACCAAACAAGAAGGAATTCTGTCAGCAGACTGCCTTTGTATTTTACCTACAACTCTTTCCTTGGTCTGCAGCCAGCCACCTACCCTGCTGCCTATCAGGCAAACTTTGGCTTTACCAAGTTTCCATAATCATCTTGTGAGCCAATTCCTTTATATATAACCTGTTGCTTCTGTTTCTCTCTAGAACCACGACTGACACAGGAAGTCAGTTTCACAATTACTCATTTTAAAAAATGGGTTTCCTGTATATAAATAACACTTTCTTTAAAGTCAACTTGTCAACTATCATGTATTTAATAATATTAGTTAGCATGTCACATATAAATAAGTATTCAGTTATTTTTGTTTGAGCTATAACTGTGAACTGTGAAAAGTTTAGATACAAAGCTGAAGATCAAGGTATTTGTGAAGAATCCTCCTTAGTCTTTAAATGGCTTTGCTCCCTTCTTGTGATTCATTTTTCTTAACCTCTGATGATAAAGGAGCTTTGCATTTCACCAGGAGACTCAAGAGAAATTGTTATTAGCTGGAATTTTCTATGAGAAAATTGCATTGAGCCATATGGGCTTTCCAGATTTCACTGTATTACAAATGGGGATTTTAGAAGGATCGAGGGAAATAAACTACTGACACCCACAGTGGAGAATATTTGAGATATCTAACGAGAAAGATCAAGACAATATTAATGTCAGTGTCTTCCCTTTCAGAGATGCCTTTAGATTTGCTTTGAAGATATGTTGGGAAAACACGTGAAAATCATTTTACTGAGTTTTTAAGACATCTTATGTGTATATGAGATTTTTGAAGGATTTAGTGTGGCAGTTAGGATAAAAAGTTTCAATTTTGATAAGATAAAAATGCAATATTTAATACAATTAACTGTTCTTTAGTCCTCAAATGACTTTTCTCCATAGACCATGTATGCGGCTAACAGTCACTTAGCCTCCAGCGTTTGCACAAGTAATTGCTTGCTTCACCTATGACATTGCATCCTGTATTGCGGTTACAATTAGAATCATTAATTGCCTATTTGGCTGTTTCAATTTGTTCTGATGTCATAGCAGTAATTGGCTATTCTGTCTACATTCCTCCACAGCCATCTCATTTATGTCTTTAATTTTAATGTGAGAACTTAAGACTATCCTATTTTGCCCAAGTCACACTTCTCTATTTAGTTAATCACAATTGATTGCCTAAGCAAAGGTTGATTTAATTATTTTTTCATATATCTTGCTACTAATCCCCATAAGGTTTCATTAAAAATTATTATTCAAAAGTTGTTTCTCACTCTGAATTGCCAGAATAAGCATCAAGAATGAATGGAATTCAGTGTCGGAAGGAACTTTAAGTGTCCACTAGTCATATTGTTGGTCTGATACAATTGACCTGGGCAAAATAGGATAGTCCTAAGTTTTTACATTAATATTAAAGATGTAAATGAGTTGGTTGTGGAAGAAAATAGGCAGAATAGCCAATTACTGTGATGGCATCAGAACAGATTGAAACAGCCAACTAGGCAATTAATAATTCTAATTGTAATGACACAAAATTAATCATGGAGACCTTCTGAGGATGGGGACCACTGTGACTGGCTGGTTTACACACAACAAGCCCCCCCCCCCTTTTTTTGAGTTGGAGTCTCACTCTGTCGTCCAGAGTGGAGTGCAGTGGCCGCTCCCGGCCACCGCAGCCTCGACCTGCTGGGCTCCGCGAACCTTCCGCCTCAGCCTTCCGAGTAGCCGGAATTACAGGCACGCACTACCATGCCCGGCTGATTTTTAAATTTTATTGTAGAGATGAAGTCTTGCCAACTCGCCTAGGTGGGTCTCAAACCCGCGGGCCCAGGCAATCCACTCACCTCAGCTTCCCAAGGTGCTGGATTACATGCTGAGCCACCGAGCTCCACCAAGCCCCCCTTCTTCATGCTGAATTCCTCCCATATCAACCTTCCCACGTGGCTATGGAGCCTCTTCTGCACACTTCCAGAGACTAAAAACTCAATAGTTCTTTAAACCATCCGTTTTGTAATTCGACAGTGTGTCTATTGGAGAATTCCTCATTATTTTAAAATAAGGAAAAGGTGGAATGATGGCACATAACTAATTGCTGACCATTGTTATTATTATTATTATCATTGTTATTATTATGATTATACTTGCCTTCTTGCACCCCCACCCCATCATATCCAGAGCTTTTAAAAGCAAGGTGGAGAAAGAACTAAAATGGTTTTCCCATTCCTCCTACCTTGTTAACTTTACTCCTGTCATCTTCTTTACCCAGAAATTCTCTCCTCTGTTAAAACTTGAGTGAACAATATCACTAACAATACTTCCAATATTAATTTTGAAAAGACAGTGAATAGAATAAGAGATGAGTAAAAAGTGACACAGTGCCATCCAACCTAATCACTGCTGGGCACAGATCACTTATAGAATACATACAGTAGTCCCCCTCTTTTCAGTGCTTTCACTTCCCCTGTTTCAGCTACATGGGGTCAACTGCAGTCCACAAATATTAAATGGAAAATTTCAGAAATAATTCATGAGTTTTAAATAACTTTTATTATGGTATAATGCTATGTTTTTAATTATTATTGTTGTTTGTTATTAATAATATTTTATTGTGCTTTGATGTTAATATTTTATTGCATCATCATTTATAAATTAAACTTTATCCAGTCATGTAAGTTTAGGAGAAATATAGTCCATACAGAGTTTGTTACTATATGAAGTTTCAGGCATCCATGGGATGTCTTAGAACATACCTCCTGTGAATAAAGAAGTACTAATGTAGTATGGAGAATTCATTGTTAGAAATTCCAAATGTAAGGACGCCATTACCAAGTCAAACACGTACATGAAGGGTCCTCTTATTCTCACTATTGTACATGCAGTGAAATAAACTGGTCTCTCCTGTGCATATGGTCCTTTTTGATGCATCTTTGTTTAGATAACAAAATTCATCATTTTTACATACTCAGTCTTACTGAAAATACTGAAGCTTTACCTTATCCCTTTGGTTGCTAAGTAGATGAACTGCATCAGTTTAGACTCTTCAAGAAGACATTTGCATTCCAAGTTCTTGTTAAGCCTGCTAGGTATAGTTAGCCTGATCTTTCTCCATGTTTATTTCAAGAAATCTTTTTATCTCTGCAGGTCTTTCTTTGCCTTCATTCTGTATGTGTCTCTCCCCAGATAGATATAATCTCTCATTTGAATTCTTATTGAAATGCAGTTTGATCTTTCCACATTACATTTCATTTTCTACTCATTTTCTATACTGCAACTAACTTGAGGGTCACCCTCACAGCATGCAACAGAATCCTCATCAAAGACTTATTTCACTTAGTGACTGACGATCATTAACCATTTTTTAAAATTTTGACTAATACTTACTGAATTTGGCAATAATATTTGTAAAAAACCACACATTCAAAATCATTAAAAAAAACAACCAGTGGTGTTCAGCTTTCCATGCATTAATAATTTGGCCTTAAATTAAAATATATATCTTCAGCCGGGCTCAGTGGCTCAGCCTGTAATCCCGTGCCTTTGGGAGGCTGAGGTGAGTGGATTGCCTGAGCCCGCGGGTTCGAGACCTACCTGGGCAGGTGAGACCTCATCTCTACAATAAATCAAAAAATGAGCCAGGCATGGTAGCGCATGCCTGTAATTCCGACTACTCAGAAGACTACTGCAGGAGGAAGGATGGCCAGAACCCAGCAGGTCGAGGCTGTGGTGGCCGGGAACGCCACTGCACTCCAGTCTGGGCAATAGAGTGAGACTCCAACTAAAAAAATAAAATAAAAAATAAAATAAAATAAATATATATCTTCTACTTATAGTTAATTCATAATATTTTTAGAGTTGATTTTTTTTGACTTTTTAAGTAATTTTTTTAATAAAAATAATTGTACAAAAATCATTCTGACAAGAAAATTTCTGACATTTGTATGATTTCATGTTCAAAAGTACCATAAATTGAGAAACTACTGATCCAAACAGAGATCTTGTGAAAAGTTATTTCTTTTCATTTTGGTATAACTCATAATTTTAAAAAGACTTTTCTTGCACAAAGAAAAATTTAAGCAAAAAGTTCGACAAGAGCTTGTTATATATTAAGGCACCATCATAAAACTTTTAAAAATGGTCTTGGATAAATTAAGAATTAATTACTAAATTCTTTATTAAAACACAAAACAGCCTCAAAATTGTGAACTCAAATAATTTCAGAACAATTTCATTTTGAAATATTCATGCTGAATATTGCTCCTACTTTAGTTTGAAATCTTATCTACCAAAAAGGAGATATTCTTATCTTATATTGTAATATCTTATTTTTAATACAATTAAAATAACATCTAATGTAAAAATATAGTAGTTTTTAAATTGATTAATTAAATATAAAATTTTTACCAATGTATTTTAGATTTATTTAAACAATCAAACTTTGTATTCAGGAAACCTTTGATACTATGGTTATCAGAATCATCAGTTTTGTGCTATTGTAGTATGAGCTATTTATAAACTTTTTTTTTTTTTTTTTTTAGAGTTGGAGTCTCACTCTGTTGCCCAGACTGGAGTGTGGTGGCTGCTCCCGGCACCGCAGCCTTTACCTGCCGGGGTCCGGCGATCCTTCCGCCTCAGCCTAAATTAGCCAGGCATGGTGGCATGTGCCTATAGTTCCAACTCTTTGGAAGTCTGAGGTGGAAGGATCACCTGAGTACTGCAAGTTGAGGCTATGGTGGCCGTGTGTGTGCCACTGCACTCCAGCACAGGTGACAGAGTGAGACTACAACTCAAATATATATATATATATATATATATATATATATATATATATATATATATGAATGATACACTTAAATCAAATATTTCAATGCCATATTTTAAAATAATCACATTATATATTTTCTCATAGATAATGGAAATCTGCTCTGTGAGTTATAATTCCATAAAGATATATTTTCTAATTCTCATAATATCTATATGTATTTTATTGATCCAGGAATATTTATAGAGTTTTTACTATACTCTATAAATATGGTAAGCATGGTAAGTAGTGAAGACAAAATTAGTCATAACACATAGTATTTGCCATAGAAATTTATAATTTAAACATAAATGATACATAAGAATAAATGTTAGAAGGGTGCTATTGAAGACAGCATGTGCCGCACTGTGGAAGCACAGATGACGAAACACCTTATCTGCTGGGGAAACTAGAGAGATTAAAGTGTGACATTTGAAATAAACTCTAAAAAATCTCTTTAGCTCCAAAAAGAGATTAAAGGATTTGTACCCAAGTGAAAGCAACAGCATGTAAATTTATTTATTTGTTTAATTGAAAAATAATTATTGAGTAAATACCATATGCCAGGTACATATATGGCACAGAGTAGCAAAATCAAAGACAGAATGTCTAGAAAACCTAAAGAAAGTAACTGGTAAGAGCAACTAAGTTGGGAGTGGGAAAGGTGTTGTTATAAAATGAGGATGGGCAAATAGGTGGGGGTAGACTGTGCCAATGTGTGCAATTTGAATTTTATATTGTATACAATAAAGTTCTTCAGCAGCTGAGTGACATGAGCCATTTTCCTTTTAGAAAGAAAACTCTGACAGCCATATGGGGGATGAGCTAGAGTGAAGGAGAAACAACGTGTCAGTTAAGAGAGTTATGAGGCTATTATTTTAATAGTCCAAGGTAGAAATGATGAAGACCCAGACCTAGACTGTGACAGTTGGCTGGAGAAGAGAAGCTGAATTTGAGAGACATGTTTGGGGGAAAATTGACAGTATTTGGTGACAGAGTATTTTACTGTCAATCACAGTAAAAGTACTTTAGTATAAAAATATATATAAAAACATAGTGCATTGTAGCAATGTATTGGCATTTTTGATTAAAGAATTATTTTGATGAGCTTTACCACTTATATATAGATCAGTACTAAAGAGAATGTGGATAAATAATATTGACAATGAAATAGAAAGCATAAATTTACACAAAGATAGAAACTTCAGAATCTATGCTAGAGTCAACCATTTTATTTTGGAGAGGACATTAAGGTCCAGAAATAATAGAGAAACATAAATTCACTTGGTGGCCAATCCCTGGTCTCCTGCTTCTGCTGACCTAATGCATCAAAATTGGCACAAGCCTTTTAATTTTATGCATAAGGTATATTCATATATTTTGGGAGGGTAATCTCTATTTTTGATTGGTTAATCCCCAGAGCCCACTTTGATTGTGCTACACATAATGAACGTGTATTAGATATATGATGAGGAAAAACCTACTTCAGAAAGAACCAACAAGCAAAATGAACTAGACATATCATTTCACTTTAATTTACTCTATTATTTTTAAGGGACTATAAAGATGTGATCAGCACTTACTTTGGTATATTATAAAAGAAAAATAATTGTGCCATTCTCAGATTTTATATCTATGATGAAGAAAACCGAAAAGAATAACTGTAAGTTAACAGAAAATTGAGTCAGCATTTAATAAATAAATGTGTAGTAAGCAAAAGTTTTTTAAAAAAAATTTATAAATAAAGTAAAAGTAACAAAAAACTTAGAACATATTCCCTTAAACAAAAACAAAACAAACAAAAAGAAAATAATTTGGTGCTTGCAATGACATCTAACGATCAAAACACATCTTACATAATTTTGTTTTTAACTCTTTTAAATAAAACTAAACATTACTAAAATTCTTTAAAGTTTAGCAATTTTGATCTTAAAAGCATGAGGATGAAGAAAACTGAAGAATAGACACATCTCAATAACAGAAAATTTTAAAATAAAACAAATGTCAAATAAAGAAAATATATTTTCCCAGTTTCCAAAAAAATATTTTTAAATTTTTGACACAGGATATAAAGATTGAAATTTAAATAAAGATGGAGAGAATATATTCCTGCATTGTATCAGTGCTGAAGATATGAGAAGTAGACAACTTCTATGGTAATGCATATACTCAAGCATGTTTTGGGATTTACACTATGTGCTGTACTCCAGACATGTGAGTTCATTCAGAAGCAGAACATTCTCTCTGTTCTCAGAGGACACTGCAATGGATAATGCAGATCTGGTCACACTCCTTTGTGTCCAGGACAGGAATGATTTCAGTGTGGCCAGACTCCTGAAACGGTCATTCCAGAATGTGTGAGGTTTCAGTGTACAGATGCTTTGATAACAGTATTAATTTGGTCTTTAGATAGGGTTTGTTCTCTCATGAAAACCATTTCACAGAGGGTGTTTTCCCTGTAGTCCTCATTTATCAACAGAATACTAATAAAGAGGAAAAAAATTCATGAAATTACTTATAATTACTTGAGTGAGGTGGTGGAGACACCTGGAGTATTTTTAAGGGGAAAAAAATGATAAGTGGCATTCACAAAACTCTATGAGTGTTATCAGAGGGTTATAAGATCATCCTATATTTGAATTTGACAATAATAAGAGAACAAGTGAAAACAGGAGAGTTTGGATAAAGTCAAGTGTCTTTAATGTATATTTTATTACCTTTAAATTTTGTTGTTTTGTTGGATTTCTAAAAGTAGAGTTACCCTTATTAGAGTACTCTCTTTGGGTTTTCAAAAAGGGAAACAAAAAAAGTTGTAAATATATGTCTCTAGGAGGAATAAGGAATCCTAATGTTGCAGATTATATTATTTGCTATGAAAGTTCCCAGAAGATGCAACAAATTTCAAAGTAGAGAAAAATATAGTGTATATTTTTTAATAAGCAAAATTTACTGAAGGAAGATTGAATTGTGTGTGACTTTACCTTCTGTGCTCATTTATCTCGTTATTATAAACTGACTTTGAAAGTCTACCTTTGATAACATGGCTGGTGGAAGTCAGAAGGTTGTTTTAGGCTTTATAGACTTGACAGATGGAATCATAAATTTATTGATTTAATATTCTCAAACCTAAAATACTCCAGCTGCATTTGTAACATAATAAGGGTTTATTGCATATTTAGGATTAGTTATGATATATTTAAGCATTTTAAACCTTATTCCTGGGTTTATTTTGGGTCTCAAAATATGGACATGGTCTTTTATAAAGGTATTTAAATTAATTTGATGAAAGCATCATCTGCCTATATGCAGATTTGGGGATGTTTCTAATTGACATGCCAAATTCCACACAGTGTAACTAAATTGCCACAGGAGATTTAAAGCAATTATCTGAGCAATCTGGTCAAGGCAAATTTATGATCATCAGCAAATATTTATGAAGTATCTGCTGAGTGCCTAGCTTTATATTAGTTGCTACAAAGCTGTTTACATTTCTGGAAGTAGAGCTGATGGTGAGGATTTCCTTGGGGAGAGGAGAAGCAAGCACAAGGGGCAACATTCCCATCTAAAAGAAATTAGACCTGTCGGTCGAGCTACTTGGGAGGATCACTAGAGCCCAGTAGCTCAAAACCATCCTGGGAAACTTAGAGAAACCTCTTCAATAAAATATTTTTAAGAAAAAAAATTTAAATTAGATTATGTCTACAAAATAGAAAAATTAGAAATTAAAATAAATTATTATTTATACTTATATTTATTATAATATAAGATTATTGCTTAAATTAGATTTTTAAGAAGTCAGCCAACTTAGAATCCTTTATTTTCAGAATGATTGAAGCATTACACAGACTCATTTAGTCACTTTAGAATTAATAAATTAATTTTGGGGGGATATATTCTAAAGAAAAAAAAATTCAAATGTCCTGATTCAAAAAGCCTAAAGTCATTTTTGCCTATTAAGGTGGGGGGAAAGGAAAAGGAAAAAAAAAATCTCTCACAGCTGATTTAATTTTCTTTTTAAAGTATTTACATAGTACACATAGATTTTTAATATGAAATCTTTCATTACTACTGCTTATGTTAGCTTTATTATAATCCACATTTGTAATTCTCTCCATGAAAATAGAATAACTGCAGTTAATGAGTTGGTAGGACTTCTTGTACTTTTTTATATGTTAATATAAGCTATACTGTGAGAGATAGTGTGCATGTAAACCAGTCTATACTGTTCATCAGAAGAACAGTAGCCATGTTTCCAATTATTCGGACTGGACTGGTATTTCAGACATGGTTGAGGTACTTGTGGGACTCCACATAATTCAGTAATTCCATGGCAACCCAATCCTTAATTCAAAAAGATGGTAAAAGCTTAGATTATCAATGTATTTCCAAGTAAACATTTGGATGTATTCAACAGTATATTCAACAGTACCAAGTAAACATTTTTCTTTTAACAAATATGAGACTAATATATATCTGTATTAAATTAAAGTGACTATAGGAACCACAGATGCAATATAATTAAGTGCAACCTGTTGATTTTTTTTATTTTAATTTTTTAATTTTAAAGATGTGGGGTACAATTCAGGGTTAGTTATACAAATGTTCATTATGCAGGTACCCTTGTTGATGAGGTGTGCTCCCCCTCCCCTGGCAGTTTCCCACTACTGCCAATCCCTTTCTTATAGTATTATGATAACTGTTTAAGCTCCACTTATGAGTGAGAACATATGGTACTCGTATTCTTTGTTTCTGTGATAGATCATTGAGTGTGATAGACTCTAAATCCGTCCAAGTTGCTGTGAAGTCCATATGTTTGCCCTTCTTTATGGCTTCATAAAATTCCATTGTGTATATGCACCACATTTTTTTCATCCAGTCCAGCTTCAATGGGCAGCATGGTTGGTTCCATGTTTTTGCCATTGTGAATAGAGCTGAAACAAATATACGTGTGCAGGTATCTTTTTTGTAGCATGATTTGCATTCCTCTGGGTATATTCCCTACAGGGGAATTGCTGGGTCATATGGAATGCCAGTTTCTAGTTCTTTCAGGAGTCGCCACACTGTCTTCCAAAGAGGTTAAGTGCAACCCTTTTTAAGTTGAATTTAAAAGTAGATATAGAAATGATGGCAACCTGATATAGACTTTCGCTATTGAACAGTTTATTGAAGGGGAAAATCAGGTTCACAATTTTCAGAGCTTCTTATTTTTCTAGAGAAAAAAAAAAGACAGAGAGATAAAATCCAAATAAAATCTATTAGAAATCATTGGAAAATCAATTAGAAATCAATGTAAAACGTGTATCACAATTAATCCTGAAGAAATGCAAAAAATTTTCAGAGAAGAAATGCAAAAGATTTTCAGAGATTACTATGCACACCTGTATGCAAATAAATTTGAAAACCTAAAGGAAACGGAAGACTTTCTGACATCACACAGTCTCCCAAGTTTGAAACAAGAAAAGAAATTAAAACTCTAAACAGACTGATAGCAAGTAGGCTTCATTGCTGGGATACAGGGCTAGCTCAACATTGGCAGGACCATAATCGTAATTTAATCCATTAATAGATGTAAAAACAAAAAACACATTATTATACTATTAGATTTAGAAAAATCATTCAACAAAAACCAGTATCTTTTTTGAGGGAAACAAACAAACAAACAAACAAAAAACTCTTGAACACCCAGGCATAGAAGGAACATTCCTCAAAACAGTAAGAGCCATCTATGATAAACCCACAGGCAACATTTTGCCCAACGGACAGAAACTGCAAGCATTTCTCCTGAGATCAGGAACAAGACAAGGAAGCTCACTCTCCCCCATCTTGTGCAGCATAGTGCTGAAAGTCCTAGACAGAGCAATCAGGCAAGAGAGGAACATCAGTTCTATCAAAATAGGAAAAGAGGAAGTTAAGCCATCCCTCTTTGTGTACAATACGATTCTATACCTTGAAAACCAAAGGGAGTCCATCAAAAGCCTCTTGCACTGATAAACGACTTTGGTAAATTTTCATGGTATAAAATTGATGTGCAAAAGACAGTTGTATTTATATGCACCAGCAATAAGTAGGCAGAGGTCCAAATAAAAAGCACATTCACAATAGCCACACACACACACACACACACACACACACACACACACACACACACACATACACACACGCACACACAATACTTGGGCATCCACCTAGCCAGAGATGTAAAAGACATTTACGAAGGGAACTATAAAACACTGTTCAAAGAAATCAAAGATGACACAAACAAATGGAAAAACATTCCTTTCTCATGGATTAGAAGAATCCAGAATTGTCAAGATGAATATTCTACCCAAGGCAATCTACGAATTCAATGCAATACTCATCAAATTACCAACATTATTTTTCTCAGACCTGGAAATGACAATACAGAAATTCATATGGAAACAGAAAAGAGCACAGATAACCAAAACAATCCTCAGCAAAAGGAACAAAGCAAGAGGTATCACACTTCCAGACTTTAAACTTTATTACTAGGCCACAGTAACTAAAACAGTCTGGTATTGGCACAAGGAAAACACAAAGAAGAATGAAACAGGACACAGATTCCAGAAGCAAAAACACAGGCTCTCAATCAACTCATCTTTGACAAAGCTGCCAATAACAATCACTGGGGAAAGAAACCATATTTAGCAAATGATGCTTGGAAACTTGACTGACCACATGCAGAAGAATAAAACTGGACCCCTACCTATCACCTATATAAAAATCAAGTCAAAATGGATCAAAGATCTAAATGTAAAACTCAAACTATAAGAATCCTAGAAGAAAATATAAGATACACCCTTATGTACATTGGAGTAAACAATGAATTCTTGACTAAGTCCCCAAAAGCAAACGCCATAAAATCTAAGATTTAATGGGACTTCATCAAAGTGGGACTTGGTCCCAAGTGAGACCTCTTCAAACTAAAAAGTTTTTGCACAGCAAAAGAAACCATCATGAGACTAAAGAGACAACTCACAGAATGGGAAAATACATTTGCAAAGTATGCATCTGACAAAGGCCTAACATCCAAGGTCTACAAGGAACTCAAACAGTGAAAGGAAAAAACAAACAACCCCATTAAAAAGTAGGCAAAGGACAGACACTTATCAAAAGAAGACATACAAACAACCAACAGACACATGAAAAATTCCTCAGCCTCACTACTAATCATCAAAGAAATGCAAATCAAAAATATAATGAGATATCACCCAACTCTGGTAAGAGTGACTATTACAAATAAGTAAAAAAAAAAAAGATGCTGGCATGGGTGTGGTGAAAAGGGAATGCTTCTACACTGTTGGTGGAAGTGCAAACTAATTCAACTTCTATGGAAAACAGTGTGGTGATTAATAAAAGAACTAAATATTGACCTTCCATATAATCCAGCAATCTTTCTCCTGGGAATATACCCAGAAGAACATAAATTGTTCTACAAAAAAGATATCTGAACAGGCATGTTTAATACTCACAATAGAAAAAACATGGAACCAACCCTACAGCCCATTGAAAGCAGACTGGATAAAGAAAATGTGGTACATATACATGATGTAGTATTATGCAGCCATAAAGAAGAATAAAATCATGGACTCTGCAGCAAATTGGATAGAGTTGGAGACCATTGATATGGTATTTTATCCAGTCACCTGGGGGGCCTTAAGAGTGTTGTAGTTCCCAGAGCTGTGTACTGCCAGTCCAGGATCCATGCTGTTGCTGAGACATGATGACGTTCAGATGTGGAATGCCATGGCACCCAAGTGTTTGGGGATACCAGCAGCTGAAGGGCCCCCTAAGGGTGTTGCAGCTTTCTTGATTTAAGGGTGTTGGTGAGCCAAACCCTGAGAAGTGTCATGCTCTGACAGCTGCATGGACCAGCAAGCCAAACCCTGAGCTCAGTGAGTTCAGTGACCCCTTCTGGTCTCAGGTCTTGAGCCTCCTCAGCTGTCAGCTCAGCTCCGCCATCAGCTCTGCTCCGCAGGCTCCATCGGGTTTGTCTGCTTCTCTGGCTCCGTTGGCTCTGTCCTCTAGTAAGCCGGCATCTGGGTGTGCAGCTCTTCAAGTTCGATGGTCTTCAAATTGGTGGTCATCAGCAGCAGCTCTTCCAGTTCGGGTTCTTGTCTCATGCTCAAGAGGAATAAGAGACATAGACAACCAGAGGGAGAGTAAGTAGGAATTTTTTTAGAGGATAGAAATGTTTCAGGTAGTGGGAGCGTTCCGGCTGGGGTCAGGGCAGGATTACCTCATTGCCTCCCCAGGCCGAAGTTTATATAGTCTCCAGAGTCTGCTGACTGGTTGGCAACAGCAAATCCGAGAGAGGTACCAAGGGCTAGTCTTAGTAAAGTTACCAATCAGGAGAGGATAGGGAAGGGACAATCAGAAAAAAGTGTGGGAATGATGAATTCCACGGATGTATTTTGTGGGGCTTGTAGCTATAGAGACTGCCATAACTGTCTGTCTATAGGATATCTAGCTTTCTCTTGCCTCACCATCATACTAAGTTCACACAGAAACAACTAAATACATATGTTCTCACTCATAAGTGGGCTCTGAACAATAATCACATAAACGCAAAGGAAAGATTGGCAGTTGCTGGGTACTGTTAGTGGAGAAGGGATGGAAAATGGTAAGGGCATCTGACAACACAAAGGGTACCAGGTTCATTACCAGGGGAATGCAGGCCAGTTGGAAGGCCAAACTTCACCTGCATACAGCCTACCTATGTAGCATAACTTTACTTGTACTCTGCATCTCTATAATAAAATAAAATTAAAAATTAAAAAAAAAAACACATTGTTTACTGATGTTTAAGTTACTCCTGAGAAGACTTTTATAGACTTCTTTCTTGTGTGAGAAATTGAATCTGATTCAAGGACCCTGGCAATGACTTGATGGGTGAGCAAATTCTAGATCTTGAAAATGTGACATTCTTGAGTGTCTCACACTTAAATATTTACATGACTTCTAAATTTTGAAAAATGTCAGAGTACTATATTATAGCAGATAACTAAGCTAACGTAGCTAAGTGTATTCTATTAACTATAATTCATTTGCAAATAAATAAATCACCTAATTTTATTTAATTGCACATACATATCTTTTAAGCAACTTGCAGAATATAGTGTTATTTTTTGTAAGTTGATTTATACTTAAGGATAAGTTTCAAGATATTTAATAAGCAGAATAGCATGGACAAGAACAAATAAAACGGACTTTAGCTAGTACAGGTGATCTCCAACACAGAAGAAGGTCCAACTTAGAATTTTTTGACTATGATAGTGCCAAAATGATGTGTATTCAGTGGAAACTGTATTTGAGTATCATACAACATTCTTTTTTTCACTTTCAGTACAGTATTCAATACATTACATAAAATATCCAATACTTTAACTTAAAATAGTTTTTGTGTTTGGTGCTTTTGCCCATCTGTAGGCTAATGTAGTGTACTAAACATGTTTAAGGTGGTGTAGGCTAAGCAATGGTATTTGGTAGGTTAAATGAATTAAATACATTTTCAACTTACATTACATTGAGATGTAATACTATTGTAAGTTGAGAAGCATCTATATTGTGTTTACGTAGTTGGTTAACTTTTTCTTTTTATTTGAAAGTAATATTTCTTAGAGGTTGCTTTTACTCTTGCATAATGCTTAAATGAAATACAGAGTGTATAAAGGGAAACAGATAGAAATTTCTAGTGGAGATCGCAGAGGAGCAGAACACTGAGGCAATAGAATTTGTCATATTTATTCCGGTACCTGAAGTAAAATAATTGTCATATTAAATTATTTATTATTTTCAGACAATAGGAAACACATAATAAAACTCGCAATTAGGAAGAGATATATTTTATAGATTCTTATATGAAAGATATAAAGCTATAGGTAAAATATAAAAAAGTCATTTAATATTTAAAAATTATAAAAATGATACTGTACCACTTCTTAAGATAAATATTTTCTGAGAAGTTAGAAAATATAGCAAATGTATGGATAAAAAATTAATTTTTAAATTCTAGAGAATGAAGTGATTGCCTTCAGAAAGCATATACAGAAAAAAAAGGAAGAAATAAAGGAGTTTAGCTCTCAGCTCTGAAATTTACTGATAGAAGATTTTCCAAACGAAACTAAAAATTAACCATCAGTGTGTTAGAAAAGTCATGAAGTCCCCCCCACCCCACAGAGAGTTATAGTTGAGAGGATGGGGAAGATCTTAACCTTAAGTATTTGATTTGACAAAATAAATATCATTAATGATTGTGAAAGGTACAATGTCACATTTCCATTGATTGAGATTGATTCCAGATTAAAATAGTCTGGAAGAATATGGAGTTTTTATTTTTTATTTTTATTTTTTATTTATTTATTTATTTTTGAGTTGGAGTCTCACTCAGTCGCCCAGACTGGAGTGCAGTGGCCGCTCCCGGCCACCACAGCCTCGATCTGCTGGGCTCCGGCGATCCTTCCTCCTCAGCCTTCCGAGTAGCCGGAATTACAGGCATGCGCTACCATGCCCGGCTGATTTTTTTATTTATTGTAGAGATGAGATCTCACTGCCCAGGCGGGTCTCGAACCCGCCGGCTCAGGCAATCCACTCACCTCAGCCTCCCAAAGGAGCGGGATTACAGGCTGAGCCACCGAGCCTGGCTAAATATGGAGTTTTTATATGAGTAATGTGGAGAATTACTTGTTAACACACTCATGACTCCAAAACACACTCATGACTCCAAAACACAAATGCTCAAATGACAACAACAACAACTTTCCTTTAATAAATATCTAAACTTGTAGAAAAGTAGAGACATCATTAAGGGACAAAAATAAAGGCAAAGTTGAAAAACGAATAGTGGTTTTCAATTATTAAAATTTTAGTTGTCCTAGAGAAACTTGTTAGACTATATCCAGTGCATTTTGGTTTTACTGAACAAAAGTGACAGGGCTCATTACTTCTGTTGAAAGACAGGGATTGGAACGAGACCCTCAAAACACTGGGACACACAATGTAAAGAAAACAGGAAAAAAATCATCATTAAAAATGTTCAAGAAGTTAAAAAATTTTAAAAAACAAATGTAGAAACTTATCAGTCTTGGATCATTCTCTAGGTGAAAAAACAGTCTTTTCCAAAGATTTATAAAAGTGCTGGTCTGTTCTCATGCAGGATTGTGTTCAAATTTATACTAATGCATTACCACTGGGGACTGGTCAACTAGCTCTAATTTCTCCCTTTTTTCCTCCTGAAAAAAACCCAAAGACATTAAAACAACAAAGGAAAAAAAATTTGAAAAAAGTAGAATTATGAGGAGACCTCAAATTAAAGCTTATATATAATGGCTGCCAAATAAATTCAGATCATTATATTATGCAGTAAGTTCCACAAAAAACTGGAATAAAATAGTAAAAAGCATGGGCATTGGCAGAGGGGATCTAATGTTATCAGATCTCTGAAGCTACCTGCTATATAAAGAATTTACCCTGAGTGAAAATTTCTATCATTAAGGCTAAGATCAAATAACATAAAAACTGGAATCTGAAAAGAGCAGCTGCAAAACATGCACAAGGAAGCCCAGAAGAAAAGCACAGAGAAAACACAAGCCGAAAATACTTCTTTTAAAATACAATGCATTACATCAAGAGACAGGGCTATACCATGTGGGAGCACTGTTTCTGTCTCTTGAAGGAATTGAGGGAACTCATAGCTGGCAGTAAACCTTCTAAACCTGGTAATTTCACAAAGGCATAAGAGATATGACCTCCCAAATATGCCAAATATTAATGAAAAAATATGACAGTGTGACAACAGGAGAGACAGCTATTGACCTGGAAAGGATAGCCCTTGGAATGAAGGCTAATTTGAAGACTGCTGTGACTAGTTAGTCAACAAAATTCAATTCTTCCATAGTATGCACAGCAAGAAGAGTTAGCATAACATTTATACAAAGACACAAAGCAAGTGAAAATGAAGTTTGTGTGAGAGTGGAAAAACTTGTGAGAATAACACAGTATCTATTCAGAAAAGCTGATTTTGAACAGTGAAAATCAAGAGATGGTTTAGTAATATTACTGGACATAAAATAATATTTCATTTTGCTTGTTTTAAAGTAGTACAGTAATATTGTATTTTTCTAGGCTAAAATACTTTGTCTTTTGAGGATGAGATTATTGATAAGGATCAAAAAAGGATAATGGAGTTGTAAATCCTTGATAAGACAAAAGGGAATTCAGCTATCACTTAAAGAGACTGATTATTGAAAAGATAAGGAATGCCTCTTGCACAGAAATAGGAAAGAAGAAAGAAAAAATAAACAGGAGCAGATATCGATAAGTTCATAGAATTAGTCTTGGGAAAATTGAAACATTTCTGGTAGTTTTGATCTTCTCAATAAATATGAGGCAACTATTAGCTCAAATTTTGTACCTAATCATAATAAGGGATGAGGAATGTATGAAGAGTGAAGAAAATGATGAAATGTTATTGTTTAAAAAAGTGTTGCCGCACTCCTGGGGTTGGGTCAAGGTCCTGTTGCTCCCCATATAGAAAACCAATCACTGAGACAAGGAGAACTGCCAAGGATGAAAGGAAATTTGGGAAGGATAAAGAAGAGGTAGCAGTGGTCAGTTAGGCAGTTAAGATGGATGAGGAGTCTGGCCTCCCATTGTCCAGATGTTGTGTTCTGATAAGATTCAGTGGCTTGATACTCTCTGAGAAGCCTCAAGGTCAATTTCTTGAAAAAGGAACTCTGATAAAACAAATGTAAGTTTCAAGTTTTAAGACTAGGAGAGCTCAGCCTGTAATCCCGCGCCTTTGGGAGACTGAGGTGAGTGAATTGCCTGAGCCCGCGGGTTTGAGACCCGCCTGGGTAGCGAGACCTCATCTCTACAATAAATCAAAAAATCAGCCGGGCGTGGTAGCGTGGGCCTGTAATTTCGGCTACTTGGAAGGCTGAGGTGGAAGGATCACCAGAG
>NW_007145437.1:1094789-1099470 GCF_000164805.1 Carlito syrichta
ATCACCAGAGCCAGCAGGTCGAGGCTGCGGTGGCAGGGAGCGGCCACTGCACTCCAGTCTGGGCGACCGAATGAGACTCCAACTCAAAAAAAAAAAAAAAAGACTAGGAGAGCCAATTTCTATGTTATTAAAAAAAAAATTAAATTCAGTGGGAGCAGATTTCAAAAGGAGTGGAATCTTAATGATGCATCATTTTAAAACAATATCTAATACCTTGAGAAAAGGATATAAAATGTTATGAGGAAAAACTCAAAATAAAATGTCTTATAAAAGTTATAATGCTCATAAAAATCACAAATAAACTTAAAATTGATAACATCCCACACTCCCAAGCCCTCTTCTCATTGTATTCAGATTACTTCTCATTATGTCTACATGGCAAATGTTCATAGTTTGGATGTTTCCCTTTCTATTTCAATATGTAAGATATACTTTATTCTTAAAATGGTTCTATGATGTCTATAATGTGACTATATAATATATGTCTCATTTATATATTTTTTTGAATCTGAAAATCCAAATAATTGTCAGGTTTACTACTACAGAGGTGATATAATAAGTTGCTTGTATATATATGCTTGTAACACTGGTGAATGTAGGATTGAACAAATGTCACACTCTGAAATCTGTTATTCTGAAGTTCTTTTATTTGGGATATTTATGTGCCTAAATGTGTTTGAGTGTGTTTCTTATTACAATTTACTTTCATTTTTTGTGAAAATAAGAAGGTATTTTGTCTGATTATATTGCTTTGTGTAGCATCTATTACTTTTTATTAGCATATCATTATTTTCTAAGTAATATTTATAAATACTGGTTAATACTGAATTTACTAAAACTGTTTCAAAATATGCATATGAAATTGCTAGTAGACCTAAAGACTATTCTGACCCCTGAACCACCTTCTAATAACAGGTTAGTGAGGTGTGTCTAAAAGTTTATTTGGAAATATTTGCAACTACATCCCAAAGAACAAAGTTGTCAGATATATTAACATATATGTAAAACACATAACATATATATAACAAAATAACATATACTATTATGTACATAATTAGTTATGTGAGACATAATATGAATTTGTGTACACATAGAATATCTCTGATGGAAGACAAAAAGAACTAATAAGAATTATTGTTCTCATAAAGGGAACAGCAATGGAAATAATGACTTATTTTTACATTTCATAGATCATCATTTTGAACATTCAAATTTTAAAATATGTATTTAAATATATATGCATTATTTCATGTATATATTAGTACAATAATAATTAAATAATTTTATGTATATGCATTATTTCAATAATAATTACACAATTATAAAATGCATTTAAAAACTAAAAGTATAACTATATGGATAATTTTTTACCAATTTTACCTTTAAGAAATGTTAACTCTTTAATCTTCTATGGCAAAGTCTTTAAGCATAAGACTTTGCCATGGAAGCATAAAAAATTAGTGAGTAGAAATACTACAAATAAAAGAAAAAATTTTTAAATTTTTGGATAATGCTAGATACTATTCTAAACACTTCACTGATATTAACATATTTAATTCTCATGTCTATTACCACCTTATGAAAGTGATATCTCACTTTTTAAACGAACACAATTGAGGGCATATGAGGATGGAGCCCTCATGAATGGGATTAGAGTTCTTCTGAGAAGAGACCAGAGAGCTAGTTAGCTTTCTTTCCACAATATGAAGATGAGACAGGAGATAGCTAGAAAAAAGCTAGGCAGACAGACAAACGAGTCCTCTGGTAACTATGTAGTGAACTCCTGGCAGGCCTCTCAGGCTCAGCATTGGTAAATAAGCTCCGTGGTGAATGTACCTCATTCTTCCTGGGCATGAGACAAGAACCTCGACCCTGAAGAGCTGCAACCTGAAGAGCTGCAGAAGATCGGTGGAGTCAGTTGAACCAGAAGAGCTGCCAGAAGAAGGTGAAATTCCAAAGCTGAGACACCTCAGGGGCTAGGCTTACCAGCCCACCAAACCAGCAACATTCTCAGGGCTTGGCTTGCCAACTCATTAGAGCCAACACTCCAGGGGCTAGGCTTGCCAGCCACTGAATTGCAACACTCTCAGGGCTTGGCTTGCCAGCCCATTAGAGCTGACACTTCTGGGGTTAGGCTTACCAGCCCCTCAATGACCCTCTCTGGGGCTTGGCTGGCTGACCTATTGAGCTGTCACTGTCGAAATCCAGGCTGACCTGAAAAATCTGCTTCAAAGATACAACAAAAAGTCAGTAGTATGCAGCCCAGAAAAGAACTCTCACCAGAACCCAATCATACTGGCACCCTGATCTTCCAACATCCAGAACCGTGAGAAGTAAATTTCTGTTGTTTATTTAGCCACCCAGTTTCTGGTACGTTGTTACAACAGACCAAACTAACAAGACATGTCTGTACATGGTAGATGTGATATAAATAATGATAAATAACCAAGTTATTTTGTAAAAAAAACACACACCCATACATACAATTGAGTGACACAGTAATATATTAAAGGTTGTGCAGCACGGTGATACATGCAATATGTTTAAATAACACAGAAAACATAGAACCATATTCAAGGTAAATATGTAAATGAAATGGAGAATATATTTCAGGATTAATGTATGTAAACTTATATAGACAACACAATCACAGGAGAGGAATCAGGGAGAAGAAAAAGAAGAATAAGAACAGAATTATTTTATTGCTAGAACTATTGAGTTCTAAAAGGCACAAAGAATAAAGTAATCATCGAAAAGCTGTCTAATTCTGTTCTGTCGTTCAGAATAAAGGAAGGTAGAAGTAAACAGCAGGAATACAATTTCAGTGAGATTTTAAGGCGGGAAGGATGTGAAATGAGAGATGAAAATATATCAGTGGAAATGAAAGAGAAAGTGACTAGAGTTACTTTTATTTGAATCATAAACTTGCAGAGAACAATACAAAGTGAAATTTGAGTCATAAGCAGAAATCAGAATTGAGTGAACCATAACAAATATTTTAGAGTTGAAGTATTACCTGAATAGTCATACAAATTCAAAAATATAGGGAAGAATTAAAATAGTGATTAGGCTGTGGATATAAAATGCAACAACCTGAACATTAGTGACAATAATAAAAATAACAAGAACACAATTTCTGTGTGTGTGGGTGTGTATGTGTGTTGGTGGTGGGTGGATAATTGACATTTGAGTATATAATGGAAAAATTTCATTAAGACATGAAAGTAAATGTCATCCATATCAAGATGTATAAGTGAGTTAAAAGTAAAGTCTAGAGCAAATATACATATTATTAGTCTTCTAAAAATAACTTACAATGGTTAGAATAATATATTTCAGAGTATGAATATCTAATATTTTGGAATTCCCAAGAAAGACAAAGATGTTCGATAGGTTTTGGGTCCTAGCCTAGCAGCTCAGAATGGACTATTGGGATAATTCCTAGAAACAAAGTGAAAATGACCATGTTGCCAGCACAGCTTGATGTAATGTATGTGTGTGACGAGAGGTTTTCATGTATAATAATTGGAAGTTCTAGGAAAATATCTTGTTTGCTATGTACCGGACCTGACCAGTGTAAGGAAATGAGAATAGTTAGAAATAAAATTATGCATATTTGATGACCAATTAGCAAATAAATTAGGACCCAATTAACATAAAATGAATTTTGAGAATGACAAAGAAAGATGAGAGACTTACAGGAATTAAATTAGAAGTATTAATGCCAGTACTAAAATAAGAATAATGATTTTAAAAGTGGTAGAAACTTTGTATTTAAAAGAGAAAAATTAATACAGTAATGTCAAAGAAAGATAATCCTGAAGAGAAGAAAGTTAAGAGCAGACAGAGAAATAAATTTGAGATTGAGAAAATTCTATGCACAGTGAAAGAAAATAAATAAGCAACTATATGAAATATACATGAGTTTTTAAAAAGTATAAAGAAAAGATAGAAAACAGCAAGGATCTAAAAACTCAAATGACTCCTTCTTTGTAAATAATCCTATACAGTCTATCATATTCTGAGAACTCCTTATATAGATGATATCATCTTATTTCCACAAAGAAAAAAAACTTCAACTATCAAAAACCTTTGGGAAATACTTTTCTGGGTTTCAAATCTTTTACATGTTAAGGAAAATAAGTCCTTTCACAAACACAAACATGTAGTGGACTGGGGAGGTGTGGGATTGCAGACCCAGTTATTAGAGGGCATCATTAATGCCCTTCTCCAGGAAGACTGTACAGTGTCTACAATGAACAGTTTTGAAAATACATTTTTTTACAACAAATATTTGTGCAGAAAACAAATAGAGTGTACAAATTTAAAGTGGAGATAGTGATGTATTACAACAAAGTGAACCCATTTTTTTAACACTACCCAAACCCCTCAAATATAATAGTATCAACACCAAGTACATCCATGTCTCCTCAAGATTTCTATACCCTGGATTTTTCAAATAGGCAACATTATCTTGACTTCTAAACCAAATGATCCCTCTCTTTCTCTCTGGCCTAGTTCTGAACTTAAAGGAAATGAAGTTTTATTGTATATAACCTATCAAGATTGACCTCTGTCACTCAGTATTATGTTTGAGAAATTCAATAATGCTCTTAAATGGAACAGTAGTTTTTTCAATTTTTTTTTTTTTTTTTTGAGTTGGAGTCTCACTCGGTCGCCC
>NW_007145437.1:1099490-1112613 GCF_000164805.1 Carlito syrichta
GCGCTACCACGCCTGGCTGATTTTTTGATTTATTGTAGAGATGAGGTCTCGCTGCCCAGGCGGGTCTTGAACCCATGGGTGCAGGCAATCCACTCACCTCAGCCTCCCAAAGGCGCGGGATTACAGGCTGAGCCACCGAGCCCGTATTCTTTCAATTTTTAAAGTTACTATATAATTATATTCCATTGTAAGGAAATGCCAAAGATTAAATGTCTATCTTATTGTTTATATAATTAGGGTGTTCAACTTTGTAGCTATTGTGAATAACGTTACAAAGAAATTTATAGAACGTAATTTGAGGGAAGGCATTATATATTTGTGTTATACTCCTAGCAGAATATTTGCTAGGTCATAGGGTAAGTACATATTTAACTTATTAAATGTGGTCAAAATTTTTTTCCAACAGTGACCTTAACAATTTACTTACCTATCAACTATGTAATAGAGCACAAAAGATATAAAACATGTTACTTATACAGCAAAAACATTAATGTTAAGATATCAGTCTTCCTCAAGGCGATCTATACATTTAATGCAAAATTACCAAATACTTTAATTTTTGACAATTTGAATCTAAAATTTATTAAGGTATAAGAATTACTAAAATAAAAATATATCCTTGAAATAGTAAAGTAATATTAGAGGACATTCATATATTACATAAAATATACGGAGTCAGAGTCTTACTCTGTCACGCAGCCAGGAGTGCAGTGGCATGATCACAACTCTATGCAGCCTTGTCCTCCTGGGCTCAGTGATCTTCCCACCTCAGCTTCCCAAGTAGCTGTTACTACAGGTGAGCACTACATGCCTGGCTTGATGTCTTTGTAAAAATGTTTTATTTTAAAGATGTGGGGTACAATTCAGGTTAAGTATATAAATGTTCATTATGCAGGTACTCTTGTTGATGAGGTGTGCCCTCTCCTCTCCCAACAGAATCCCACTACTGAGGTCTTGCCATGTTGCCTCGGCTGGTCTCAAACTCTTGGACTCAAGCTATTCTCCTGCCTCAGCCTCACCAAATGCTGGGATTCCAGGCATGCGCCACTTAGTCTGGCTTGCTATCATATTTAATTATTATAAAGGTAAAATAATTAATCATCCCCAAGACAGTCATCGAGCTATTAAAAGCTAATTTTTAAGAATTTTAAGAGAAAGCTTCAAATAATTTAAAAGGTAAACCTGTCAGACAAACAGCCCACTTTTCAGCAGAAGCTTTGTAGCAAGAAGGGATTATGATCCTATCTTTAATCTGCTCAAGCAGAATGACTGTTAGCCAAGGATTTTGTATCCTACAAAACTAAGTTTCATAAATGAAGAAGAAATGAAAAGTATTTCTCAGACAAACAAATGCTGAAGGAGTTTTTTTTTACTTCTAAACCAGATCTGCAAAAATATTCAAAGGAGTTTTATATATTGAAACAAAAAGTCAAAATACACCAGTAGCAAAACACTGGAAATTATGAAGCTCACAGGGCTTATAGAACACAAACACAATAGAAAATGTTCTCTAAGATAAACCATATGATAAGCTACAAATTAAATTTTAATATATTTTTTAAAATCTAAACCATATCAAGTGCCTTGTTAGAGCACAGTCAAATAAAAATAGAAATCAACTCCAAGAAGAACTTTCAAAAATAAACAGCTACATGGAAATTAGCAATGTGTTCCTGAATGCATTTGGAGTCAACAAAGGAATTAAGATGAAAATGTTAAAATTTTTAAAAATGAGTGACAGGAAAAATACGAGTTCACAAAACTTCTAAGACACAGCCAACCAAATCTGTGCTCAGAGGAAATTTTATAGTTGTTAAGGACTACACTAAAAAGGTTGAAATATCACATATTGGCAACCCAACATCACACCTCAAGGAACTAGGAAAACAGGAATAAACTAAACTCAAAGCTTGCAACAGGAATTAAATAACAAAGATTAATGCAAAACAAGTTGAAAAATTTTTTAAATGTAAAGGCTCAGTGAATCAAAAACTTGACTCTTTGAAAGATAAAATTAATAGACTGATAGCTAAATTAGTTAAAAATAGAAGATTCAAGTTTTTTCAATCAGAAATGAAAATGGACAACTGTCAGCATAGAAATACAAAAGACCATCCAAGATTATTGTGAACACCTCTATGCAAAGTTGACAATCTAGAGGAAATGAATAAATTCTTGGAAACATGGAACTCCCTAACTCTGAATCAGAAATAAATAGAAACTCTGAACAGACAGTAGTAAAATTGAATCAGAAATTAAATGTCTCCCTATACAAAAAAGTCCATGACCTGACATACTCACAACCAAATTCTGCTAGACTTTCAAAGAAGAACAAGTATTAATTCTACGGAAGATGCTTTATGAGATTAAAAAGGAAATAATTCTCCCTAACTCATTTTAAAAGGTCAGTGTCACCCTAATACTAAAGTCAGGAAAAGACACAACAAAAAATGAAAACTATAGACCAGTATCCCTGATAAACATAGATGCACAAATTCTGAACAAAATACTAGCAATTCGAATCCAACAGCATATTAAAAAAAAAAATCACCATGATCAAGTGGATTTTATCTCAGGGATGAACAAATAGTTCACGATCCAGTACATAAACAGATTTAAAAACAAAAATCATGATTATTTCAATAGATGCATAAAAAGAACTCGATAAAATTCAGCATCGCTTCATGATAAAAACCCTTAGGAAAAATGTATAAAAGGAACATTTCTCAATGTAATGAAAGTCATATATGACAAAACCACAGACGATATCATATTGAATGGGAAAAAGTTGAATGCATTCCCTCTGAGAACTGGAACAAGGCAGAGATTCACCACTTCTATTCGATGAATAGAATGAAATTCCTAACCAGAACAATCAGGCAAAAGAAAGAAATAAAGGGTATCCAAATTGGAAAAAAAAAATCAAACTATCCCTGTATGCTGCCTTCATCTAATACCTGGAAAATTGCAAATACTTTTGGAAAAGACTGGAGTTGATAAATGAATTCAGTAAAGTCTCAAGATAAAATCAACACAAATAAATCTGTAGCACTGCTATATGCCAATAGCAACCAAGCCAAGAATCAAATCTAGAATTCAATTCCATTCACAATAACTACTAAAAACTTAAAATACCTAAAAATATATTTAACCAAGGAGGTGAAAGACCACTACAAGGAGAACTACAAAACTCTGATGAAAGTAATTTTAGAGGATATAAACAAATAAAAAACTCCCCATGCTCATGGATTGGGAGAATCAAATTTGTTAAAATGACCTTATTACTCAAAGCAATCTACAGATTCAGTGCAATCTCTGTCAAACTATCAATGTCATTTTTTTCCCACAGAAGTAGACAAAACAAATCTAAAATTCTTATTAAACAACAATAACAACAAAAATCCAGAATAGTCAAAACATTTCTAAGCAAAAAAAATAAAACTTGAGGAAACACATTACCCAACTTCCAATTGTACTACAAGGTTATAGCAACCAAAATAGCATGATACTAGTACAAGAGCAGACACATAGCCCAATAGAACAGAATAGAGAATCTAGAAATAAACTCAAATATCTACAATCAACTGATCTTGAACAAAGCAACAAAAAATAAATTGGGGAAAGGACACCATGTTCAACAAATGGTGCTGGGAAAATTGGGCAACTACATGCAGAAAAATAAAACTTGATCTCTATATCTCATAATACATAAAAGTTAACTCACGATAAATTAAAGACTTAAATGTCAACCTAAAACCTTAAATAATCCTAGAAGAAATTTTAAGAAAAACTCTTCTGAACATTGACCTAGGCAAATAATTTATGGCTGAAACTCTAAAAGCAACAAAAGCAAAAATAAATAAGTGGGAATGTGGGAATTAAACTAAAAAGCTTGTGCACAGCAATAAATAAATAAATAGAATAGAATAAATAGAGTAAATAGGCAACTTACAAAATGGGAGTAGATAGAAGACATTTGTTACTATACATCCAGCAAAGGGCAAAAATGTATATCTTAAAAAAAGACATACAAATGGGTGACTAACATGAAAAAACTGCTCAGCAAGAGTCTTCATCAGGTAAATGTAAATTGAAACCACAATGAGATATCACCTTACAGCAGTAAGAATAGCTATTATTTAAAAAATTTTTGAAAATGGATGTTGGTACAGATGCAGTGAAAAATGGATGGTTATGTACTGTTTATGGGAGTGCAAACTGGTATAACTTCCACAGAAATTGATATAGAGATTTCTCAAAGAACTAAAAGTAGATCTGTCATTCAATCTGGCAACCCTACTACTTGGTATCTACCCAAAGGAACAGAGGTAATTATACAAAAAAGACCATTGCATTTGTATGTTTATCACAGCACAATTCACAATAGCAAAGATATAAAATGTACTGTGTGTGTGTGTGTGTGTGTGTGTGTATGCACCATGGCATGTTGTTCAGCTATAAAAAAAGAAAAATATGTCTTTGGAAACCATCATTCTAAATGAAGTAATTAAAGAGAGGAAAAACAAATACTGCATGTTCTTATAAGTGGAATCTAAAATAAGAATCTGCAGACGGATATAGGATGGTATAATGGACATTGGAGACTCAGAAGGGAGAGAGTGGAAAGCAGGAGAAGGATGAAAAACTACCTATCAGATACACTGTACATAGACACCTCCTAAAGTTACTACATTTTAAAAAAAGAAAAAGTAATCAAAATAGAGTTCTGTTGACTTATGGTCAAAAATCTTTTGATGAAACAAAATAGAGTGTCCAGAATAAGACACTTGCATAAGTATTTAGACTTGCATAAGTATTTAGACTTGCATAAGTATTTTAAATTTATTTTCAACTAGGCTACCAACTCAATAAAATGGAAGAAAAAAATATGGCTTGCAACAACTTGATAACCAAAAGGAAATAAAAATCACAAAAAAACCCCACAAAAGCAACTCAATCCCTACCTCTCTACTTCAAACCAAGAATAATAAATAAATAAATAAATAAATAAATAAATAAATAAATAAATAAATCACAGATTGAAATAATATAAAAGTTAAAATTTTCAAGATTTTAGAAGAAAGCAAAAAGTACAATGTATTATCTATGTTAACATGGATTAAGGAAAGTTTCCGGGAACACCAAAAATACATATGAAAATGTTAAAGTATACTTATTTAAAAATTTTTAAATGATTTAGAATTTCAAATGACATTGAAAGAAAAATGACACAAACTAGAAGATAATATTTGTACACATATTTCAGATAAAAATAAATCTATAATGTATAAATAAATTTGAAATGCAATAATAACTTTCTGTTCTCACTCATAAGTGGACCCTAAACATTTACCATAATACTATAAGAAAGGTATTGGAAATAGCTGGAAACTGGGTCAGGGGACACTAATAAGGGTACTTGATCTCAAACCAAACAATGTGGGGGCCAAAGGTAGGCCCAAACTTTACCTGTACGATGACCACTTGTATACCTAATCCTGAATTGTGCCCCACATCTTTAAAATAAAATAAATTTTAAAAAGTAAACAACAATCAACTCAAATTTTAAAATATGAAAAGATGTTTAAAAATGCATCAACAAAGTTATGTATTATCACTTTATAATAGTGGCTATACTTTTTTTTTTTTTAAAGACAACAGCAAGGGATACCAAAAATACAGAGTGATTGGAACTCTCATATAATGTTCATGAGAATATCAAATAGCAAAACCTCTTTAGAAATCTCTAGTGGTTTTTTATAAAGTTAAAAATAATCTACTCTTTGACCCAGCAATAAAATGAGAATAGAAAGCATACAACCTTATGAAGATTTTAATGAAAATAAAAACAGAAGACTTATTCATATTAGCCAAAAGATTTGAAGCAACAGAATTTTTCTCAGATGAATGAACAATAATGTGGTTTTCTCATACATTGATATACTACTGATATACATTGACATACTATTGATACTATGTCGAGCAAAGAATGCAGTTATTTTAATATTATATTTATATAAATTCTCAGAGAGAAAAAACACATTATGTTGATAAAAATCAGAATTGTACTTCCACTTGAAGATATTCACCCTAAACAGAAATTTCCTGGGATGATAGATGTCTTCTATATCTTGAGTAACATGCACATTTGATCAAAAAAAAAAAAAAATCATTGAAATATGCACTTAAGATTGATTAATTTTATTAAATGCAAATTATGCATCAATTTAAATAAAAGGGAGGGAGGAATGAGATATGGTGATATAAGTAAAAGTGTAGTGAAGGATATTAACTTAATTTTTGTATGTTGGAAAATATGTTACAATTTACATTTTTAAAAATTATTATTTCTCTTCTTTCCCAGGCTTGTTATTTAAGTTAGTTCTTACACTTGGCAATGTTTGACTTTCATTTTTGCAAAGATACAATTACTGAAGATTAATTATCTTTAGAGACTGGGCATGCAGTGGCTCAAGCCTGTAATCCCAGCAATTTGGGAGACCAAAGCGAGAGGATTGCCTGAGCTCAGGGGGTCCAGAACAGCCTGGGCAACTTGGTGAGACCTCATCTCTACAATAAATCAAAATCTAAGCCAGACACGGTAGCGCATGACTGTAGTTCCAGCTACTTGGAAGTCTGAGTTGGAAGGATCACGTGAGCCCAGCAGGTAGAGGCTGTGGTGGCCTTGAACATGCCAATGCACTCCAGCCTGGGTGACAGAATGAGACTCCAACTTAAAAAAAAAAAAATTGCCTTTGGTGTACTTCTTCTCACTGGAAGAGATGATGGAAGAAAAAGGTAAAAAAAAAAAATACTAGTATTATCCTTCCTCATATGTCAAATGTCATTTGTACACAAATAAAAATGCTAGAGGTCCTTAGAAAATTTCAAGTCCCTCTGATGTTTAAGATTGATAGCCCTTTCCAAGTTCCTTTGAGGTCATAACTATCATCATGACATAAAAATATCAACTAGCAAAATGATTTTATTACCTTTTTAAAATATATTGCTTTTAGTTGAATTTGATGATTACTGTGAAGTACTACTTTTTACCTCTGCCTTCTATAAAAATTTCTGTTTTAGATTTCTGTTTTTACATCTATTATTTTTAAATTTAAAAAAAAAATTTATTTTATTTTAAAGATGTGAGGTACAATCCAGGATTAGGTATACAAGTGGCCATCATACAGGTAAAGTTTGGGGTTCCTTTTGGTCCCCACTTTGCCTGGTTAGAGATCAGATATGCTTATTGATGTTTTGCCTCCCCTACTCCCCTGGCTTTAGAGACTACAATACTCAGTGATCTATCACAGAAACAAAGAACAGTATATCAGATGTTCTCACTCATAAGCGGACCTTGAACATTTACCATAATACTACAAGAAAGGGATTTGCACCTATTTTTAAAAATTTATAAAGGAGGACAGAAAACAGGATTTATCAAGTCAGAAAACCTCCCACAACGGAAGGTAACCAGAAGGGGCTGCCCCTGTGCCTATTTTTAATGCCCAGTGTATGTAGTCTGGAACATCTGATGCTAGCATGAATGTTTAAGAGAAAGATAAATTTGTTCTTAAAATATTGTACTTCTCAATTAAGATGGAATGATGTAGCTTAAACTATAATATTGAGAGTAAGTTTAGATGTATTTTGGACATAAAAATAACGGATATGAGATAGATCCGGTGATCAGGAAGAAATCTTGCGTTTATAGAATTCATAACTGAACAGATGATTGTAACAATGAAAGATGGGCAAGTTTGGAGAAAGATCAGAAGGTTAAGAGTTTGGTTTCAAAAATATTAAATGTGAAACCACTATGAGGACACATCAAGTAGGAATTGTTTCTAAAGTATGATATTATCAAATAAAGAACTAGAGATATTAGAATTCATCTGTAAGAAAATTTAAGTGGATTGAAGAGAGTGTGTGCAATGAGAAGGGAAGAGACTGGTCTAAATCTCGAGAAAAGGTAATATTTAGTGGCATGGATAAAGGAGGATGCTATGGCAGGGGAATTGAGAACAACTGTCAAAAGAGAGAAAATAACTCATAGGAGATTTTACTGTCAGGAAGTCAAGAGGAAAATATTTCGAGAAAGAATTTTAAAGAAGTTCAAAAAAATTATTCATATATATATAAATGCATGCATATATAGTAGAAGTCATTAATGACTGTCTCAAAAAACTGTTCTAGTAGAAGTTTAGTAAATCTGCAAACTAAGATCTCAGTTGAATTCAAGAAAAGTTATGGTTTTGTAGATTGTTCAACTTTTCTTATTGTTAGGACTGATATGATGCATTTTCTGTTTTCTAGTGCATAAGCAATAGCCAGAATCCCATTAATATGTATTTTATTTGCAGAGATGACTCATTTTTAGCAATAGACACTGCATGAAGCACATTTATAACATGGCAACAGCTACAAAAACTAGACTGAATGATTTGTTAATGGTCATTTCTCCCCTACATGCTTTTATTCTGGTTTCTGGAAATGATAAAGTTGAACTCCATGTGTCAGTGTTTCCTGCTTTTCCTTTTGACCTTATGTCAGTAAGTATCTTCAAAGAGAAAATATCTCCACATTGAATGAAAAGCTTTAATCTTTCCACAAGATTTACAATTCATGTTCCCATTTTTCAAATTTATTTACTGAGATTAATTCTCCAAGAAATGCCAGAACTGAATTATTGCATTAAAATATGAATAAAATATAATTTGTGGAAGAATAAATCCTAAAGATGAACACATCAATGAAATAAGAATCTAAATTATTGGATTAATTAACCAATGGGATATTGAAATCATTCAATAAAACAGCAGGATTAAGGGTAGAAGGTAGACTGAGAGAGATGCTAATAACTCAATGAAGTAATAACTGCAACACCTGTTGCTGGAAGCAAAGACAGTATAATATATCCAAATTACAAGCATATTGTTCTAAACAGATAAGGTTTATCTTTTTATTTTTCCATTAATACTAACAATGGTAGAGTAGTAATACCCTAAAATAATATAGTATGATTCCACGCTGAATGCTTTTACCATGCTCTAGGAACTGTGCATAGGTCACCTCATTTAGGTTCTCAAGTTGCCGCAATTATTAAGTGAGCATTTGGATTTAAACCCCAGTAGACCGAAGGAAAATCTTTGTGATTAGTAATTTATCATACTGCTTGAATAAGCATCAGTGGGGAACCTGAAAAAACTTGGAAAATATATTCTTTTCAGAATAGAGCCAGTCTTCAGCTAATGAATAGAAATTGAGAAGACAGTCCTTCACATAATGGAGCTGGTAGATGATGGAGAGACACAATTGTGGATGTTAGTTGAGAGAAACGAAGGGTTATGATAGACTAGGCTCAATAATGTGCTAAGACATTTGGGAACAATATAGACACAAAGGACAGGATATTGAAAGCTCTGGATTTGAGTGCTGACCATTGAAAACAAGAATAAATGGCATCTTGAGCGGGTGTCAGCAATTTCTTTAGGAAAAGTGGCCACTGGACTTAATGAGCAGAAGAAATGTCTCACTCAAGTTCAGTCCTGATGAAGTGCAAAGAAAAGTTGAATTATCTGTTCATTTTGCCTGAGGGTCATCTTGGCAGCTCAGTCTCTGTATTCAGGCATCCCAGACTGGTAGTGGCATCTGTTTTATGAGAGGTACTGGAAAATATGTCATACATTTCTTGGAATATAATAAAAATAAAGTAGTGAATACAGATACAATTTTTAACTAAATTTAAAACCAATTAAAAAAACTCCAAAGCTCATTTTATTATATTTTGTGTTTTATATCATTTTTTGTTAAAGTTTTCCAGAATTTGTCAAACAAAAATCAACTGAATGCCTACAATGTGCCCAGTAGTATGATCTAAGGTGCAAATTCATTGGTGAACAAAAATAGACATAGTTGCAAGTCTTGGGGTTCTAGAAGGCGCTTTAATTTAGTAAGAGGATAGGAGACAGACAATCATATAATCAAGCAAATGAATGTATAATTACAAGCTGAAATACATACTTGATGGAGAGGAACAAGAATCTATAAGAGCATATGACAACAGCAATAACAAGAAAAGGATTATTCTTGGATAAAACAAAAGCGTGCTTTAAAAGGTTATGTTTCTTGTGAGATCTGAAGGATCAAGAATTATAAATCACATATAGTGACTGAAGAGAAGTCATGAACAGTGTGCCAAGCAAAGAGCCCAGACCATGCACAGGTCCTTGAATAGTAGGGTATGTGACATCCTAGGCATTTGCGAAAAAGCAATTCTAGCTAGAGGAGTACAGGGTATGTCTGAGGTGAAAAGACAGAGATAGAAAGAGGTAGACTCAAGAGCCTGACAGGCCATGCTGAGAATTTTGGTCCTTTTCACAAGAACAATTGGAAACCAATATATGGTTTTACAAAGAACTGATCTGATTATACTTGCATTTCAAAAAGATAACTCTGACTGCAGTATAGACTGAAAGATGCCAACATTGGAGACCAGGAAACTAATGAGAAGAATGCTACTAGTCCAGGCCACAAATGATAGTAATTTGAACCTCTGAGTTGGCAGCAATGATGGAGATAATTGGATAATTTGAGACATGTCAGTAAGAACTGGCATTCTGAATTCCATTAAAACTCTTACAAATAGTTTCTTTAGCACTTCTGTATTTTAAAATATTAATAATTTGAACTTTCATATAAGTTCATTTTTTTCTTGTTTATTTAGATAATTTCTCCATCACAATATCAAGACTTAATTATAGTGGTCTTTGTGGAATCAAATAGAGCTACATTATTTTACTCAATGATAGTATCAATTATATTTATTTCACAAATATTTCCTGATTATTAACTTTTCTTGTCCTATTTTTGTGCACATTCTAATTTTTTTCAATATTCATCCTGATGACACCCTTTAGGGTGTGATTGACACAATCGCTACTTCATATTAGAAATGAAATATTTCATTTAAATAAAATGTAGTGAACTTATTTAATAAAATATCTCTATAGCCCTGAAACTGCTCTTCTGAAAATAATAAATGTTTTGCTGAAAAATGTTGTCACTCCTCTCTTGCCATCACTTTCTTTTTCATTTTCCTGCAACATTTACCACTTCATAGTCCATGCGATTTTGCTTCTCCAGGATGGAGATGGAGTGTCTGCATTCGGATGGCTGCTGCCCCACTTAACTAGCTGCAGACAACTGATTCATTTAGAAAACATTTTTCTATCTGGGCAGAAATAGATAATGAGAGAACAAAAAGGCCTTTGACTACACACACACACACACAGACACACAAACACACACACACACACACACACCTCACACACACACACACCTATACAGAGAGATAGAAAGAGGTAGGCTGCTATATATATATATATAAATTCCTAAGACATTTCTAGAAAAATCTTAGAAAATTAAATCTAGATAATTTTTTTAAAGCGAAGGATCATTACTAATAAGATACTTGCATGCAAGTCAGATAACCTACTATGCATGAAAGAGGAAGAGGAAGGGATGTATAGTCCTAATACTCCTGTTCGAGTCCTGGCTCTAACAACCAGTTTCTAGCATGCAAAGTTCAACAAATTGCTTATTATTTTGCCTGAGTTTTCTCACTGGTTGATGATGACAGTACCATACTCCTTCCTCACAGGGTTGCCGAGAAAAGTAAAGAAAATCATAAACTTGTAAAGCAATCCTTACAACTGGAATTCCTCATATAACATGAATTTTGGAACTTCAAGAGGTTCATCATGTTTTATGCAAAATTGTTGGATTTTGTTCATCATCTTTCTTTCACAGGGAATTAACTAAATTCTCAAATTAGTCCCTGATCACCTCCATGGACTTAGCAACTACTGGATGCAGTATTAGCTGAGTTGTTTCCAGCACTCCTTATTGCTGTCATTATTACAAGGTGGCTGGTACAATAGAAGGGACACAGACCTGAGAGTCATTCCCAACAGGACATGGACCTAAGCACATCACAGCGTCCTCATCAGCAATGGTTCAGCCACTCTGAGGTCCAGTTTCTTCTTAAATGGAATTTATAGTCCTTAAAATAAATATGAAAATTATAATGTAGGAACTCAATGAATAATAAGTTCTTTATTTCTCCCATACCATAGTATTTATTTTCATAAGTCTATAACAGTAACAATTTCAAAGAGGTACAATTTTTCTATAGTATGTGTTCTTTTCTGAACTAAGAGCACTGTTTTGTATGATTCAGTAATCAACAAAAGAACTTCAAATTATATAACTTTTTCTAGAATTCTCTTTGAACTTAAAACATTATTAGATTTCAATATCAACCTCTTAATTAAGTATAAATGTACTTGAGAAAGAGGTTTCTTTTACTTATCACTAATTACACTGATGGTAAAATTCTGATTCACAATTCAAGACGGTCAAACAAAAAACCTTATTTAAAAAAATATAATTGCATAAGAAAAAGTATAGTAATTTATTTGGAGTAGAGTCCAAATTTAAGCTTTTCAATAAACTCTTATTTAGTTTTAATTATTAGCTCATTACATATGATCAAGGCAGATTTTATAGGTTTTTTAATTTTGAGAATTCTCTCTAAACTGAGTATTTCTTTGTGAAATACCCGTATATACTTGCTCTCTTTATTATAAAAGAGCAAAGTGTTTTTCCTATGACCTGAGAGATGCATATACATAATTTTTTTTCTAAAATGAAAGTATATTATGTATTTTTCATTGTGAATTTGTCGTTACAAGTAAATTTATAAATTTAATGTGGTCTTTTGACTGTCATGCTATTCATTAAATAATTTGCTACGTTGAATGATTAACAAGAACCTTTGGGAAAAAGTTCATAGTGCCCAAAACAGTACATTGAATATGTGGAATTTCATATCTACGAGGAGGCTGTTAGCTGTTGGGAGCCAACATCTATAGCTACATGGCTGAGGCCTGTAAAGGCCCATCTGGAAGATCGCCTCTGACATAGGATATCAGTTATACCTATGATATTGGCGTGTGATTGGTGACCAGTGTGCATACATGGCAGTAAAACTTACAAGTGAATCTCAGTACACTTGATGGAAGGTGCATGGCGGAATTGTTTCTGTCTTTCTAAGTTTAGC
>NW_007145437.1:1113297-1153756 GCF_000164805.1 Carlito syrichta
AGATCGGCTTCAGTCTTGGCCAGACTGTTCCCAGAAGAGCTGCCTCCGAGTAGTTTTCTTCTCTCCGTTCTGATTCACCGGTGCGGTCCTAACCCTCCCTCTGGTCAGTGCAGGTCACCGACAGTTAGCCATGGAGAAATCTGGTAGACATTTTCTTTATGAATACTTGGTGCTAGTAGGACCATGTGCTTTTAGAATTGGAACAAAATTTAAAACTTGTAGCCGGGCCTGGTGGCTCAACCTGTAATCCCGCGCCTTTGGGAGGCTGAGGTGAGTGGATTGCCTGGGTGCACGGGTTCGAGACCCGCCTGGGCAGCGACACCTCATCTCTACAATAAATCAAAAATCAGCCGGGCGTGGTAGCGCATGCCTGTAATTCCAGCTACTTGGAAGGCTGAGGCAGAAGGATCGCCGGAGCCCAGCAGGTCAAGGCTGCGGTGGCCGAGAGCGGCCACTGCACTCCAGTCTGGGTGACAGAGTGAGACTCCAACTCAAAAAACAAAAACAAAAAAAACTTGTCCTTCAGCTTTTCCTCTACATATAAAGGGTAATGATGGGTCTATTGCTAAGTACTCGGAGTAATGGTTCAAAAAGATCCAGGCCCTGTCTATCACATAGTCAGCATTTACATACTGATTAGTTATCTAGGTCTTGTACTTCATCCATCATTTCACCTTATTTAATTTTCACAACTACTCTGTGAGGTAGATTTTTATCTCTATTCTAAAGTTAAAAGAACACAAGTTTTTAAAAGCTTGTTAAAGGGCATGTTATAGGATCATACAACTACTAACAAGAAGAATATGGATTCAAATCTATGTCTTTTTAATTTTAAACTTGTGTTATTAACTACTGTGCTATATACTACAACCATGTTTATCTTATTCTAAGTCTGCTCTAAAGTTTATCTGGTGGATTTGTATTATAAACAAGCTCTATTGTATTTCATTATGTATTTCATTCTACTTTGTAGGCATGGTTAGTAGCTGCAAATCAAATAAGTACCTGATGAAGGTAGCCATTGGGAAAGTGCTTTTGAGGGTGCTTTATTTTGCTATGTCCTGATATTCAAGAACATATGGCAAAGGTAATGCTTATATTTTCTTTCAAGTAGATCAAAGGACAAAATGGGAAAGAACTTGAGTTCAATAGTTTTTCTATGTACTATTTTTTTGCCCAATATACAAAATTCTTTTCTCTATTCATGAGGATACTCCCACGTGATTAAAATAATGTCAATTTTCTTTTCTTTTCTTTCTTTCTTTTTTTTTTTTTTGAGTTGGAGTCTCACTCTTGCTGCCCAGGCTAGAGTGTAGTGGCACGCTCACAGCCACCACAGCTTCAAGCTGCTCAGCTTAGGCGATCCTTCTGCCTCAGCTTTCCAAGTATCTGGAACTACAGGCATGCACCACCACACCTAGCTATTTTTTGGATTTATTGTAGAGACAAGGTCTCACCAAATTGCCAAGCCTGGTCTCGAAACACCAGAGTTAGGCAATCCTTTCTCTTCAGCTCCCAAAGTGCTGGGATTACAGAATGAATCATGGCGTCCGGCCCAGTTTTCATTTTATTGAACACTTAATAGTTTGTTTAACTTTGTTCAAATTCTGTTAGATTTGTTTTTATTAATTATTTTATGTTTTATTCTTCCAGTATCATATGCATCTCTGTCACTCATATTTAATTGTATCCCCTTAAAATATAGTTTCTTATGCTTAGGCTTTTTAAATTTTTTATTGAATAAGTTAAATTGTAAAATGTATTTGTATTGAGTGCATTAAATTATGAATTTGATGTTCTTTTGTAAGGAAGTCATCTTCATATTCTAACATTCAATAGGAATGACTATATCTTTTTTAAAATTAAAAGCACACTGATGGATGAATCCCACAAGCTTCTAGACAAGGGATTCCCTTTCCTCGCTTTCTACAAAATATTTTCTCCTGTCATTCATGTATACAAGGACTTTCTTTCAGCAATTTTTACACTCTCCCTCTTTTTACATTATTTGTCTCTTTTTCTCTCTCTGTTTCTCTTTATATATTATCCCTTTACTATTGTGTCAACAAGCAAATATTATATGTCATATGAAAACAGAAAACACAATTTTATTTTGGTCTAACATTCCTTTTTCATTTCTTTTTTTAATGTAATAATTTATGTATTATCAGTGCTTACTATTTCCAGCTTTTCTCATAATTCTCCCTTGAAATCCACACAATTAGGTTTTTACTACCACCACTCCATGAATACCTTTTATCCAGGTCTCCAATGACATCTACATGGCTAAATCCATCAACTGAATCCAAATTCTCATCCTAGTTGACCCATCGTTAGCATTAGCAATGAATGACTTTCCTTATTGAAACGCTTTTTAAATTGTTATTGAAACTTTTAAATTCTATCTTTGTTTCTGTTCTGCACCCATGCCTACTTCTCCACCTCTACTAATTGCTTTTCATCTCCATGAATTGCATATTGAAGAATCCTGGAGCTGAGGAATTTAATTATTTTCTATTTTTTTCACCGCACATGCACTTGGTACTATCATTCAGTCTAAAGATTCTATATATCAATCACATGTCTATATCTTCAAAATCTCTACCTGCATGATTATCTGTAAGTACCACAAATTTGTTTATCCAACTACATAATGAATATTTCCATGAAGATGTCTAATACTCATCACAAACGAAACATATCCCAAACTGAACTTGATCTCTTTGTTGCTCAGGCTACACTTGAAGTTATCCCTGGCCGGGCTTGGTGGCTCAGCCTGTAATCCCAGCACTTTGGGAGGCCGAGGCAAATGGATTGCCTGAGCCCGCATGTTCGAGACCCAACTTGGCCAGACTTCGTCTCTACAATCAGTCAAAAAAAAAAAAAAAAATTATCTGGGCATGGTAGCGCGTGCCTGCAGTTCCAGCTACTTGGAAAGCTGAGGCAGAAGGATCACTGGAGCCCAGCAGGTCGAGGCTGTGGTAACCAGGAGCATGCCACTGGACTCCATTCTGGGTGACAGAGTGAGACTCCAAAAAAAAAAAAAAAAAAAAAAAAAAAAAAGAAAGAAAGAAAGGAAGAAAGAAAGAAATTATCCCTGACACCTCTTTTACTACTCTGGTCCACATCCAAATCCAAGAGCAAGTTCTACCTATTTTATCATCAATATGCAAAACCCAACTTTTTCTTAATTGTCTTTGTGGTTACCCCCCTTGTCCAAACTATCTTCATCTTTCACCTAGATGACTTACGTGGTTTTCTACCTGATTTCCTTACTTCTTTCCTTGTGTTACTATATTTCCAACTCATCAGTAAAAGGAATTATTTATAAGTCACATCACATTTCTTTTCCTGTTGGAACTACCTCAAAAGTTTCTGACATTTTTCTGATCTGTGATGTCAAACTGTGGGCCCTCAGTGAAATTCAAGCAATCATCTTACACCTAGGACCTTTGGGCTGGTCCCCATGTTGCTTCTTATTAAACTGATTCTAATGCAATACTCTTATTTTGGGCTCCATCTTTTAATTATGATTCTATATTAGATTCATTTTTTCTCATAACTTCCCTGATATCATATGCATTCCACCCCACAAATTATATGATTTGGAATCTTCTGTAATGGCCTTTATGACTGTCTACTAATAAGATGTCACTATCTCCTTATTGCTTAACAGCCACTGACTTTATACCCAGCTACAGGAGTAAGTCTTAACTGGTCTAAAATAACAATGGTAAGTTTACTTACATGGTCACTGTGATTGCTTCAGTTAATGTAGGACTAAGTCAAGTCACTCAGCTGATGGCATTTATAAGGCAATGATTATTATTTCAGAATGAATTTCAGAATACTGGCTGGAAATTCAGGCATAGAGACAATTTATTTTTACATAATGTGGTAGCTGTTGATAAAGTCTGCACCTGCTGCGGCACTTTAGAACAAGCCCAGAAAATACAACCAAATGATGAAATTAGCAAATACTACTACTAATAATGATAATAATAATAAAAACTGAACTCCTAGAGAAATGAGCCAGTGCCTTTATTAAACTAAACTTGAACTTTCAGTTCCTTAAGGAAATGAGTCTCTCTGAATACTTAAGCCAATATTAGGTTTGTTGTTGTTTTTATGTTATTTACTGCTTTAAAAGTCCTATTAAAATACACACTCATGAATTTCAGACTACTCCAGTGCATGTAATTATTAAAATCCACAACTTAGAAGTTAACCCTTATTCATGGCCCAGAGAAGGACCTCCGAGAGAACAAAAAATCCTTCAGAAATTTGATTATGTAAGCTCCTACTCATTTTAAGTCTTTTTAGTAAAGAGAAAAAGAGAGAGGGAATAAGGGAGATGGAAAGAGAGAGAAAAAAGAGGGGGGGAAAGAAAAGAAGAACAGAGGAGAGGAGACAAGAGAAAATGAAGAATTTTCAAGGGGTCATAATCTTATCTTAGGACTCAATCATGTGATCTAATGTGAATATACACAAGTTAAAAGGTTAATTATTAAAATGATCTCAGAGCGATGCTATTAGGATTTGTGAAAGATTTAATTTGGGGTCAAATATGAAGTATATGATAAATTCTAATTGATATAATTAATGGAAAGATTTTTTCAATGAGTAAATTACTTGAGTGAATATGTAGACATGAGCATGAATAATGGTGTGTCTGAAGAGGTTAACGAAAGTAGAAAAGTATCATTTCACTCCTGTGCTTTGTACATGTTGATATTTGAGAAACACAATGACAGACATTTAATAATTGTCATCTTGTTACATTAAACACCATTCATTTTTCCAGGTGTCAATCTTGTGACATATATATGATCTCCATATTGGGATATTAAATTCCCTTGAAGCACCAATCACTTACATTTATTCTCTTAGCTATTTGTTTTTCTTCTTGTCATCTCTATATTGTAAAGGCGATAAAGTGAAAGAGATTTATGTCTGACTAAATTTTAGCATCTGCTCTATTCTCCCATTATGTTGCTCTTCTATATGTAGTACTGTTGCTGAAAAATTGTCCCTGTCAGCAAGAAAAATTGCTTAGCAATATGATCTAATATATTTCTCTTGTTCTTGAGGCAGGGATATTTCTAGTAACCATATTACATAAACATGTTTATCATAATATAATGAACATTTGATGAAACTACCATTAATGAGCAGAATATTTAATATGAGCCAGTAATTGAAAATCTATTCTTCTACAGGCTCTAAAATATGTTTTCTCTGAGGTCACATCTAACTGACAATAAATGAGTTCTTAAGAAGGAAAGTTTGTATTAAACTCTGTGCCAGACTTTTAGTGTTTTAACTGGTCAAGCCAGGTCCTAACACAAAGCTTCATACACCTCACCTCTTACAAAACCACTGTTTGCACAAAACAGAAACTTCCAACCTCTCTTTTCTTTGAGCAGGATTGGTGAGTTTAATAAGATCTGAAGTTCTTCACCACTGGTGGAAAAGAAAAGTGATAGTAACTGGCCGGACTCGGTGACTCAGTCTGTAATCCCAGCACTTTGGGAGACTGAGGCGAGTTAATTGACTGAGCCTAAAGGTTCGAGACCAGCCCGGGCAACTTGGTGAGACCTTGTCCCTACATAAAAACAAAAAAATTATCTGGGTGTGGTAAGTGTGCCTGTAGTTCTGGCTACTTGGAAGGTTGAGGCAGAAGGATCGCTGGAGCCCAGTTCTGCACTGGGGTGGCTGTGAGGGTACCACTGTACTTCAGCCTGGGCAACACAGTGAAACACACACACACACACACACACACACACACACACACACACACACACACGAAAAGTGATAGGTTTTTTTTGTTTGTTTGTTTTAGATGGTAAAATAAGTTCATTAGACAATTTAAGGTGGGTACCTACCTAATCGTGAAATCTCTGTAGCCTTGGGGGCTGTCACTGATGATCCCCCAGATGGCCATAGTGATTGTGAGATTGGATTGGTTGACTTTCTGAGTGTGGATAGTAGATGGTACAAAGAGGTTGTGGTGTCCTTCTGGAGATTTCTCTACTGCACCATCAGCCCCTTCACCTTTGTGGCATTCCTGTACCGTGGGCTTGTTGGAGGGGGTGTTCATGTGACTACCTTAGAGTCATTAGTTTAATCTCATTGTTGAAAGTTTATTTCCTTTTTTTTTAAGCCACTAGGATAGTAGATAAATAAGCAAAGTTTGAACAGAAAGTGTACAAATGGAGAAAAGTGAATCCAACAAAAGTAACCTGAATAAAGCAATGGGCAAATAATTAGCTTTCCCCTTCTAGGAAAGTGTAGTTTACAGCAGCGCAAAATGAGACCAGGGCATAGTTTCCAGCACATAGTGTATTAAAAGAAAGGATAAATGAATGGATACTATTAGCTTTATGCCTTAAAGCATAAACAGCAAATAATTTTCTATACTTCACATCCAAGACATTTTCTTTCTGTATTTCAGGTATAAAGTAATGTTTTTTAGCCAGGGGCTAGCCTATTATAAACACACAGAAAGATTTTGGTAAATTGCATATCCCTGGAGTGAGTTAGGATTGAATGGATTAAAATATGTGAAGAGGCCAGTTGTTGATGGAATGAAAAATTTGCCAGTTATTCTGATACCTACCTCCTGTTCACAGCCTCCTGGGTGAGAATACTAACTTAAACAGGATAGTTTAAAACAAAATTTTATCTTTAGGGATAAATTAGAATCTTAAAAACAAATAACAAACCATCACTTCTTTTGACTACCTTCGGTGTGATTCATTGTGTTTTTAGAACACTGGATTCATTATAGCACCTACAACACTCGCCATTTTTTTTTTAAGTTTAAAGATGTGGGTTACAATTCAGGGTTAGGTATACAAATGTCCATTATGCAGGTACCCTTGTTGATGAGGTGTACCCCTTCTCCCCTGGCAGTTTCCCTCAACTGCCAATCATACCCCCCACCTGGCAGTTTCCCACTACTGCCAATTCCTTTCTTATAGTATTATGATAATTTTTCAAGGTCTGCTTATGAGTGAGAACACATGGTTCTCTGTTCTTTGTTTCTGTGATAGATCTGTGATGGATTTATAGACTCTAAATCCATCCAAGTTGCTGTGCAGTCCATATGTTTGTCCTTCTTAATGGCTGCATAATATTCCATTGTGTATATGTACTACATTTTTTCAATCCAGTCCAGGTTAATGGGCAGCATGGTTTTTTCCATGTTTTTGCTACTGTGAATTGAGCTGGAACAAATATGCATGTGCAGGTATCTTTTTTGTAGAATGATTTGGGTTCCTCTGGTATATTCCCAATAGGGGGATTGCTGGGTCATGTGGAAGGCCAATTTCTAGTTCTTATTACGTCTGCCTCTTAGACTCAACTACAAGCACACCCAAAAAGCTAGAATTCCTTAATAAACCAAACAAGCCTGATGAAACATTTAATGAAATCTTTTGTTTTAAAGCATTTACTTCTAAGGGGTAAAAAGTTGACATCATTTATAACTTAGTTTGAAAATTTTTACTCCTTGGCTATTTATTGCCTTACTAGAGTGTGTTGTCTCCATGTGCTCTTTGAGTTATGGCTACCACCAAGTTTCCTAAGCTCTGCCCCCCTCTCCTACCTTGTAGAGGTGAATCTCCTCTCTCTCTTTCTCTCTCTCTCTCTCTCTCTCACTTTCTTTCTAAATAAACTATATTTTCTAACCAAAAAGAAAAGAAAATGTTTACTTCTTAAGAAGGAGCATTTGGATGTAAGGAGATAAGATAATTCATGAATACATTCTCCATTTTTAGATGTGCATTCTAGTTAATAAGTAAGTTGTTCATAAAATGTAGATATTAAATGTGTGCTTTCAGTGTAAAACACAGTTTTGTTATTAATCAAAATACTGTACAGAATATTCTGTTGTTTGTTAAGTACCTAGTTTATGTATTTTGTCATAGCAGCCTAAATGAACTAAAGCAACTACAACGTACCAGACTGTAATTTAGTGGCTAAATTGATTAAGTTTATAGATTACATGATATTACGGCATACGTAGCTGATAAAATAAATTATATGTTAAATATACTGTGTATGACACGCATATCATAACATAATTACTGTTTACACATACATATACACACAATTACAAGGTTATCAAATCCATAACAATTATTTTCTTTAGCCATGTAAAGGTAATAATAGCATTAGAACTTCGAAACCCACAAAATCGTTGAATATAGAACAGGAAACTGCCTTATAAAAGAGTTAATCAAACATCAGCATTTTATAGATGTTGAAAAACATACACCAAAATATTAAGAAAGTTGTTCAAATGGTCAAGTAAATTGTAATTTAACAGTCAGTAATCACACATATTAGAACTTGAACCACATATTGTTTCAACTGAAACACTAAAAATCAGGAAGGATATCGTTATGATTATTTAATTAACACTTGCTTTATCCATTACTGTGGCATTTCTGTTTGTCTGTAATTACAGCCTATTATGTATTTGTCACATGCTTTCACCTTCTCTCCAACTTCCCTGTGGCCCTGCAATCATGTTTTCTTTCCTTCTACTTGTCCTGTCCTTGAGTATACTGTGTGATGGCCCTTTACTGGCGGTGACTATAACATTTGATTTGAATGTCTTCAGGTTGAGTAAAGCATATTTCAATACACTCCACTCAGAAATCATGTCTCAATGTCCCTCTGAATTTTGTTGCTGACTCTGTGGCACCTGACAGTCCTGAAAGCAATGGAAATGGAAAGTTAAAGGGAAAACATGGAGACAGAATGCATAGACAAAATTAGAAGACTCTAAGTTTAAAAAGAGAGATATTTTATAATATTAAACTATTGTGTAGATCAATAATATAAAATAGAGAAATTAGCCGGGCTCGGTGGCTCAGCCTGTAATCCCGTGCCTTTGGGAGGCTGAGGTGAGTGGATTGCCTGAGCCTACGGGTTCGAGACCCGCCTGGGCAGCGAGACCTCATCTCTACAATAAATCAAAAAATCAGCCGGGCGTGGTAGCGCGCGCCTGTAATTCCGGCTACTCGGAAGGCTGAGGCGGAAGGATCGCCTCAGCCCAGCAGGTCGAGACTGCGGTGGCCGGGAGCGGCCACTGCACTCCAGTTTGGATGACAGAGTGAGACTCCAACTCAAAAAAAAATAAAAAATAAATAAAATAAAATAAAATAGAGAAATTAAAGAGAAAAAAGGATTTGTTGTACTTATTTTTTTCATTTTCATTTTTGCCAGTTATTCTTCTAGTAATTGGTACAGGTCACTTATAAGTTCCCAAACTAGGCAAAGTGGAGATCAAAGGGAGGCCCAAAATTTACCTGTATGATGACCACTTGTATACCTAATCTTGAATTGTACCCCAAGTCTTTAAAATAAAATTAAAAAATTAAAAAGGAATATGTTCCCATTATGTCTGTTTAGAAATTGAAGTTAAGTAAAGAATTTGACAAGGATTGGTTATGAATTGTGAAAACATCTGTTTTTATGATGTGCGATATTCTGCAAGTGTCTTATTGTCCGAACAATTTTTTTTTTCCATTTGAAAAATGTAGCTCTGAACATTTACTCAGCAAAGGGTCAAGCACTAGCATATCTATCTCCATCTCCCTTTTCCCCATCACTGCCTCTTCCCCCTTTCTATCTTCTTGTGCTTCCCAAATGCAGAGAATTATGTAGTAATGAGCACAAGAAAATCAGAAAGCATCAGATGTAATGGGCAGATAGATGGCGGTAGCAAATGGCTGTAGTGGTGGGTAGCAATTCCTTTAAACATGTGATGGAATGAAGGCTTGGCTAAAGCAAGAGCAATGGAAATGGAAAGTTAAAGGGAAAAATTGGAGACAGAATGAATATACAAAATTAGAAGACTCAAAGTTTAAAAAGAGAGATATTTTATATTAAACTATTGTGTAGATCAATAATATAAAATAAAGAAATTAAAGAGAAAAAAAGATTTGTTGTATTTATTTTTTTCATTGAACACTTTTTTTTTTTTTTTTAGTACAAGTGCAATGTCCCCTGACATGGTACTGGGATATGATAATGAATAAGGCAAAGAATTCCCTTGCCCTCATGTACCTTGTCTTCTACATCAGGAAGTCATCAAACATCTTCTCTAAAGGGTCAGATAGCAAATATTTAGGCTTTGATGGGTATAAGATCTCTATCTTTGCAGCATTAAATTAATCCAAGATAATATTTATACATATCAGCATATACATTTGTAATAAAAATTTTTATGAACCCCAAAAAACTTAGACTTTCTATAACTTTCATAAGTATGCCATGAAATACTATCCTTCTTTTGATTTTTTTCTTGTTCAGTTAAAAACAGAAGCACTGTTATCTTCCAGGTCACACACAAAGAGGTCGTTGATAGATTTAGCAGGCAGCTTTAGCTTTCTAACCTGTGTTCTGCATCCCTCATGAGAAGTTTGATCCAACTCAGGATGAGATTGAATGCTGAGGGATGTCTAAAAATATTTAGAAGAGAATAAGCTGAGATAGAAGGAACAGAATTTTGTGTCAGACATGCAGGACTTGGTGTCAAACAAGTAGAGTTAGATATCAAACACACAAGGGTTCAAAACACACAAGAGCACTTGAGAAAAGAAGAGGAAGGAGAGCAGTTGAGTCTCTAGACTTACATTTTCCGTAGAACTTAGAAAGCCAACTGATTTGCATTACAATTAAAATCAAAATAGACCCCAAGAAAGAGGAAAAGTAGGCTAATATTTAACAGAGAAGAAAAAAAATATTTTGTTTGAAAATAAGACATATAATTTGATATAAAGTAATTCACTAAGAGATGTATAATATTTAAAACAACTTTAAATTTATATTATCCTTTGCCTTCACTGTCTCATAGTACCACATGAAAGGACATCAAAAACATCAAAGGAGTGGGGAAAAAGCAGCATCACCACGGGCTTCTAACCACTCTGATCTATATTTTAGACCTTAGAATAAAATTGAGAAAATCTAGCATATCATAAAATATTCTTTTAAAAAATCAGTTAACACTTTATTATGTTTTTAAGAACATAATTTATACCTGATTTTTATCATTTCATCATAAAATCCTGAATAACCATCAAATAATTTTTTAGTTTATTGAAACAAATCATGTAGTTTTCTTCATTATCACAAAACTGTTTTTATTTAGTTTTTTTCCAAGAAATATTATCTTTTCATAATGTTTATACAGTTTTGTAATCACTTTAGATATGTTCTTCCTCTTTCTCCATTTACAAATTGTTTGCAAATCTATAAACTCTACTTGTTGATGCTGATTTAATTCATGTAGAGGTTGTGGCTCTGTTGAGTATTACATACACTGACTTTTTTTGTATTATCGGTAACATCTGCTGCCCTGGGTTTAACTGAAAGCCAATACAAAAATGATATAGCAGTCATATTTTGTACCAATTTTTTCCCAGCCGAGAGCTACCAGTGTCAGGGGTAAAACTAAAAAATTGGATTGCTTGAGTTCGCAGGTTTGAGACCAGCCCGGGCAACTTGGTGAAACCTTGTCTCTACTATTAATCAAAAATTAGCCAGGTGTGGTAGCCCATGCCTGTAGTTCCAGCTACTTGGAATGCTGAGGCCGAAAGATGGCTGGAGCCCAGCAGGTATTGGTTGAGGATGTGGTGGCCGGGAGCATGCCACTGTACTCCAGCCTGAGCGATGGAGTGAGACTCTGACTCAAATAAAAGTAAAAAAATTATTTTTACTTCATCATTTTAGATGCAATTCCTCCTTTTGAAGTGATTTTGGGAAATAATGGAGGAGCTGAATGGACAAGTGAGTAAAATGGGTATTTGAGAAAAATCAATGTAAAAAGTCAAAACCCAACATAATTTTGGCAGAACCCATTAGTAATTGTAAGAACTTAAATTATAATTAGAAGGAAATTATCTCTTATTTTATTTTATTTTTTGTGTGAGAAAGCAGGATTTATTGAGATGACAGAAAAGATCCCATAATGGGAGGAGACGCGAAGGGGTTGCCCTCATCTCTTATTTTAAAAGATAAAGGTACCAAGTTTTAAAATTCTCCATTACTTAATTCAAATTTACATAGTAGATTCTGAAGTCATCATTCTGGAGATGACAACTGAAGCTATAGGTGTGACTTGAGGTCTGATGATATCCATTTTGCCAAAGGTCACTATGGGCTTTGAGTCTATCATGAATGAAACTTCTTGTAAGATCACAACATCTGTAAAAACCCCGATGCTTTTGTTTTTTTTGAGTTGGAGTCTCACTCTGTCACCCAGACTGGAGTGTCGTGGCATGCCCCGGCCACTGGAGCCTCGACCTTCTGGGAACCGGCGATCCTTCCGCCTCAGTCTTCCAAGTAGCTGGAACTACAGGCGCGCGCTACCACACCCGGGTAATTTTTTTTATTTACTGTAGAGACGAGGTCTCGCCAAGTTGCCCAGGTGGGTCTCAAACCCGCGAGCTCAGGCAATCCACTTGCCTCGGCCTCCCAAAGTGCTGAGATTACCGACTGAGCCACCGTGCCCGGCCCATATTTCTTATCTTCACTGACTCTTGCACTATTGGAACATTGTATGTCCTAAAAAATTTAGTAGTTCTCATGAAGAACCCAATATAAATTCACACTGACACCAACACCTTTGACTAAGAATCATGACTAATGATTCACAGTTTGCAGTCTGTGGACTTGAGCCAATGAAGTCTATTTTACGCCTAATTAGAAGTTCTCACTTCAGGTGTCAAAAGCACACACAAAAAAGGAGGTATCAGAATCCTTCCTGTGGAAAATAAAATTTCAAAATATAGTTTAAAAATTCTGTAGTAGACAAATGAATTCTTTATAATATATACAAAATATAATATAATGTAACATAGTCCTTTCTTCAAAATCAAATGAATCATTACGTTTCTCCTCACTTTGATATAAATTGTTATATTACTGCCTAAAAGTCTCTCGTTCTTTGAAGCATATTTGAAAGAGAAGCTTAGGCAATATTCTAAATATTTCTTGAGGTAAAATAATTTTTAATACATTTTGAGTAATTATTTGGCAGCATGGAAAATGGAAAAAAATAAAAATAAAAATAATAATAGGCCTGGCTCGGTGGCTCAACCTGTAATCTCAGCACTTTGGGAGGCCGAGGTCGGCAGATTGCCTGAGACTGTGAGCTCGAGACCAACCTGGGCAACTTGGCCAGATCTCATCTCTACAATGAATAAAAAATTAGCTGGGCTTGGTAGTGTGCACCTGTAGTTCTGGTTACTTGGAAAGCTGAGGCAGAAGTATTGCCGGAGCCAAGTAGGTTGATGCTGGGTGGCACTGAGTGTGCCACTGCACTCCAGCCTAAGACTCCAACTCAAAAAATAAATAAATAAATGAAATTAAAAATAAAAATAAAAAATAAAAGTAGCACAGATAACGGGATAAAAAATATTTTTGTTTCCAGGAAAATAATCTTTAGATATTTAATAAATGGTATTATATATTTTATAAAGGTATCAAACATTTTTTCCCAAACTTTGTCTTTCTGCTTTAAACTCCCTGAGAAAACAGAATCAGCAATATCCAGTTTTATCATGCTTAACACACTTCATCTATTGCTAAAATAGTGAAACAAAAATAAGTACAGAAAGATTTCATTCAGTCAATTACTGAACCAAACATTAGAAGGTAGGAAGAATCAGAATATCCTCACTATTCTTAGAGAGAAATCCTTCATATCTTACAGGAGAAACTATACTTTTGTGTAAAAACCAGATGGCTTTATGATAGCAGATTTTTGATGTAAAATTAACCCTACTTAATCTCTTAAGTATTTAAGAATTGTAAAATATTATTATTTTTGGAAAAGAGGATTGACCTTTACTATAATATGCCTCAGTTATTTTAGGTTGTATATAGCATATACTAATTTTTTTTAATTGAGTGATAGGAATTTTGGAAAAAAATAAGAACTTACCAATTGTGATGAATAGAGGTGTCAACTTGACTGGGCCATGGGATGCCCAAATATTTGGTTAAAGATTATTTTAGCCGGGCTCGGTGGCTCAGCCTGTAATCCCACGCCTTTGGGAGGCTGAGGTGAGTGGATTGCCTGAGCCCGCGGGTTCGAGACCCGCCTGGGCAGCAAGACCTCATCTCTACAATAAATCAAAAAATCACCTGGGCTTTGTAGCCCATGCCTGTAATTCCGGTTACTTGGAAGGTTGAGGCGGAAGGATCGCCGGAGCCCAGCAGGTCGAGGCTGCGGTGACCGGGAGCGGCCACTGCACTCCAGTCTGGGTGACAGAGTGAGACTCCAACTCCAAAAAAAAAAAAAGGATTATTTTGAGTATGTCTGTGAAGGTGTTTCTGGACCAGATTAATATTTTATTCAGTAGACTGACTAAAGCACGTGCTCCTTTTTAAAGTGGGTTGGTTTCATTCAATTTATTGGGGGTCTGAATAAAGCAAAAGGCAGAACAAGGGAGAATTAACTCTCTGTATTTGACTGTATTCTAGTTGGTATATCAGTCTTCTACCTTTGAACTTGAACTCAGTCTGGTACATAAATCAGTTATCTTGGTTCTTAGTCCTTTGAACTTGGACTGGAATTATACCATCTGTTCTGGGTCTCCAGTTTGCTGACTGTGAATCTTAGGACAACCTGCTTTACTGTTGTAAGCCAATATCTTAAAGCAGATCTCTCTTCCTCTCTCTCTTGATAGATGGATGACAGACAGATGATAGATAGATGGATTTAGATATACAGATGAAGATACAAATATGATATATATATATACATATATATATATCTTTGGTTCTATTTCTCTGAAGAACACAGTCTAATGCATCTATTTTGAGATTTCTCCAATATATTTTATTATTTAATGAGGAGTCTAATGCACTCCACAGAGAGCATCTCAGAAATATTAGAGTATTTCTACAAGATCAAGACATGTCTGTAATTTAATTTTTTTCCAAAGAATTATGAGAATAAAAGTGATCCTTTATGGAGGATAATAGTCAATTGTTTCACAGGTATATGTTTATCTTGCCTACATGCTACTACAGAGAAAAATTTAATATCCAAAGGAGAATTTAAATCAGATTTTTAACATTACATATGTATTTTAAAGTTCTTTCACTTTTTCACTTTTTCGAATTATAAGAAAAAGCTCTTTAAATGCCAAACTGATGCATAAAATTTGTTTTTAAAGCTAATACATTTGAATCTTAAATTTACCTAATAATTCCCATCATAGAAGTGTCAAAAACAAATACGTATAATTTTAATTGATTCCTATTTATGTTTATTTATTTATAATATATTGATAAATTATAGCTGTATGTATGTTGAATGTATAAATTAATTTTGTAAATTTTGAATATATGTGAAATAATTAAATTAAGCAAATTTAGCATAGTCATCTCTCAATTATTTACCATTTTTGTGATCTGAATATTTGAAATTTACTTTTAGTAATTTTTAAATGTATGGTCCTCAGTGATAAAATGCATTTACCGTGCTATTTTCCATAGCTCTCAAAAAACTCAACCTGATTTTTCCTATCTAACCAAGGCTTTTATCCTTTGACTGCCATCTTCCCAATTCCCCCAAACCCTAGCCTCTGGAAATCACCGTCCTACTCTCTACAATGAGACCGGTTGGTTTAGGTTCTATTTGCAAGTGGGAACATATAGGTTTTGTATTTCTGTATTTAGCTTATTTTCCTTAGCATAATATTCTCTAATTCCATCCATGTTGTCACAAATTACACAATTTCCTTTAAAGGCGAATAACATTCCATTGTGTATGTATACCTCATTTTTTATGTATTCATTCATTGATGTACACTTAGGCTGATCTCATAACTTAGTTATGTGAATAGTGCTGCAGTGAACATAGGGATGCAGACATTTCTTTGGCACGCTGATTTGACATCTTTTTTGTAAATACCCAAAATTAAGATTGCTGAATCATAGGGTAGTTCTATTTTTAGTTTTTGAAAAAACTTCCATAATGTTTCCATAGTGACTTTACAAATTTGCATTTCTACAAACAATGTACAAGGAATCTCCTTTCTCTACACCCTCACCAACATTTGGTATCTTTTGTCTTTTTAATAATAGTCATTCTAAAAGATATAACTTATTTTTATATCCCTATGAATAGTAACATTGAGCATTTTTTCATGTATCTGTTAGCATTCATATGTCTTTTTTAAAATAAATGTTTATTAAAATCCCATGCACATCTCATTTTAAAAACCATTTCCTAGTAAAATTTAAAGTCTGAGAGTGTGATACCTCCTGCTTTGATTTTTTTTTTTGCTGAGAATTGTTTAGGCTTTTCGTGGTTTTTTATGTTTCCATCTGAATTCTTGTATTGTTGTTTCCAGATCTGTGAAGAATGCTGCTGGTAATTTAATGGGTATTGTGTTAAATCTGTAGATTGCCTTGGACAGGATGGACACCTTAACAATGTTGATTCTTCCAATCCATGAGCATGAAATATTTTTCTATTTGTTTATGTCATCTTTGATTTCCTTGAGCAGTGTTTTGTAGTTTTCATTGTAAAGGTCTTTCACTTCTCTGGTTAGGAAGAAGCCAAGGTATTTGATTTTTTTTTTTTAATTTTTAATTTTTTTTTTGTGGCTATTGTGAATGGGATTGTGCTTTTGATTTAAGTTTCTGTTTGTTTATTGCTTTGAGTTTCTGCTAGTTTATTGTTCGCGTATAGGAATGCAACTGTCTTTTGCACATTTATTTTATACCCTGAGCCTTTGCCAAAGTCCTTTATCAGTGCAGGGAGGTTTTTGGCAGATTCTCTTGGGTTGTTGAGATATATAGAGTCATGTTGTCTGCTAAGAGGGATAACTTAACTTCCTCTTTTCCTATTTCCTTCTCTTGTCTGATTGCTCTAGCCAAGATTTCCAATACTATGTTGAAAAGGAGGGGTTAACTGGGAATCCTTGTCTTGCTCCTGTTTTCAGGGGAAATGGTTCCAATTTCTGACTGTTTAGCAGTATGTTGACTGTGAGTTTCTCGTAGATGGCTTTTACTATTTTGAGGTATGCCCCACCTATGTCTAGATGTTTGAAGATTTTTATCAGGAAGGGATGCTGGATTCTTTTGAAAAATTTCTCCCCGTCTAATGATATAATCATGTGGTTTTTGTTTTTACATCCGTTGATATATTTAATTACATTTATGGTCTTATGGATGTTGACTAGCCCTGCATCTGGAGATGAAGCCTACTTGTTCATAGTGGATGATTTTTGAGATGTGTTGTTGGATTAAGTTTGCTAGAATCTTGTTCAGAATTTTAGCATCTATGTTCATCAAGGATATCGGCCTGTAGTTCTCTTCCTTTGTTGGATCTTTACCCTTTATTATAAAGCTACAGTAATCAAAACAGTCTGGTATGGGAACCAGAACAGGCATATACACCAATGAAACATGATAGAGATTCTGAAAGCAAAACCTCAATTTCTCAACCAACTCATCAACAAAGCCTCCACCGTAAACCACTGGGAGAGTAGAAAGTTTTCAGTAAATGGTACTGAGAAAACCACATGCAAAAGTTTAAAACAAGACTCCACCTATCACCATACAAAAATTGCGGGTCTCGGTGGCTCATACAAAAATCCTGCGCCTTTGGGAGGCTGAGGTGAGTGGATTGCCTGAGCCCGCGGGTTCGAGACCCACCTGGGCAGGTGAGACCTCATCTCTACAATAAATCAAAAAATTAGCCAGGCATGGTAGTGCGTGCCTGTAGTTCCAGCTACTTGGAAGGCTGAGGCGGAAGGATTTCTGGAGCCCAGCAGGTCAAGGCTGCGGTGACCGGGAGTGGCCACTGCACTCCAGTCTGGGCGACAGAGTGAGACTCCAACTCAAACAAAACAAAACAAAACAAAACAACAAAACAAAAAAAAAATCAACTCTAAATGAATCAAAGACCTAAACGTAAACTTCAAACTATAAGAACTTTAGAAAACGCAGAAGACACCCTTATGGAAATTGGAACTGGCAACCAATTCCTGATCAAAACCCCAAGTGCCCATGCCATAAGAGATAAGATAGACAAGTGGGACTTATCAAACTGACAAGCTTCTGCAAAACCAAAAAAAAAAAAATCAAGAGCAGGGAGACAACACACAGACTGGCAAAAATATTTTCCAACTGTATATCTGACAAAGACCTAACATCTAAGATCTACAAGGAACTCAAACATACTGAAAAGAAAAACAAAAAACAAAAAAAACCCAGCCCCATTACAAAGTGGGCAAAAGATATGAATAGACACTTCTTGAAAGAAGACAGAAGAACAGCCAATAGATACATGAAAAAATGCTCAGCCTCACAAGTCATCAAACAAATGCAAATTAAAACCACATTGAGATACCACCTAACTCCAGTCAGGATGGCAATCATCAATAACTCAAAAAACAACAGATACTGGAGAGGATACGGGAAAAAGGGAACACTTCTGCGCTGTTGGTGGGATTGCAAACCCCTGTGGAAAACAGTTTGGCGATTCCTTACACATCTAAAAATCTACCTTCCCTATGATCCCACAATTCCCCTACTGGGAATATACCTGGAGGAGCTCAAATCACTCTATGAAAAAGATACCTGCACATGCACGTTTACTGTAGCATTATTTACAATAGCAAAAACATGAACCAACTGTGCTGCCTACTGAAAGAGAACAGGATAAAAAATATGGTACATATACATGATTAAATATTAAATATGCAGTCATAAAAAGGACAAAATTATATCACAGCAACTTGCATGAACTTAGAGTCCATAATACTGAGTGATCTATCACAGAAACAAAGAACTGCACCACATGTTTTCATGCATAAATGGACCTTGATCAAATATCATAATACTATAAGAAAGGGACTGGTAGTAGTTGGAAACTGCTGGAGGTGGGGGACAGGATTGGCAGTAGTAGGAAACTGCCAGGGGAGTGGGGGGAACTTCTCATCAACAAGGGTACCTTCATAACAAACATTTGTACACCTAGCCCTGAATTGTACCTCACATCTTCAAAATTAAAAATTAAAAAAAAAAAGAGTGGTTTCTTTTGCTTTTCAGAAGCTTGTCAGTTTGATGAGGTCACGCCTATCTTATTTCTTATTGCTAAGGACACTTAGGGTTTTGATCAGGAATTGGTTGCCAGTTCCCATTTCCATAGGTTGTCTCCTGCATTTTCTAAGATTCTTATAGCTTGAGGTTTTACATAAGGGTCTTTGATTCATTTAGAGTTAATTTTTGTGTATGGTAATAGGTAGGGGTTCTGTTTCAATCTTTTGCATGTAATCAGCCAGTTTTCCTGGTACCATTTATGGAATAGGTTCTTCCCTCCCCATTGGTTGTTGTTGGTGGCTTTGTCAAAGATGAGTTGGTTGAGAAATTGAGACTTTGCTTCTGGAATCTCTATCTTGTACTAATACCAAGCTGTTTTGACTACTATAGTCTTATAGTAAAGTTTGAAGTCTGGAAGTGTGATACCTCCTACTTTGTTTCTTTTGCTAAGGGTTCTTTGGCTATTCGTGGTTATTTATGTTTCCAAATGAATTTCGTTATTGTCATTACCAGGTGTGAGAAGAATGATATTGGCAATTTAATGGGTATTTTGTTGATTCTGTAGATTGCCTTTGGTAGGATGGACATCATAACAATGTTGTTTCTTTCTATCCATGAGCATGGAATATTTTTCTGTTTGTTTGTGTCTTCTTAAATTTCTTTGAGCAGTATTTTGTAGTTCTCATTGTAAAAGTCTTTCACTTTTCTGGTTAAGAAGATGCCAGGGTATCTCTTTTTTTTTTTTGGTGGCTATTGTGAATGGGATTGTTCTTATTATTTGGTTCTCTGCCTGCTTGTTGTTAGTGTATAAGAATGCAACTGTCTTTTGCACATTTATTTTGTACTGGGACTTTTCCAAAGTCTTTATCAGTGCAAGCAGGTATTTGACAGATTCTTTTGGATTTTCCAGATATAGGATCATATCATCAGCAAAGAGAGATAACTTGACTTCCTCTTTTCCTATTTGGATACCCCTGTTTTCCTTCTCTTGTCTAATTGGCAAAGCAAAAGAAACCATCAAGAGAGCAGGGAGACAGCCCACAGAATGAGAAAAAAATATCCTCCAACTGTATATCTGACAAAAGCCTAACATATAGGATCTATAAGGAACTCAAATGCACCAAAACAAAACAAAACAAAAAACCAGTCCCATTAAAAAGTGGGCAAAAGACATGAATAGACACTTCTCAAAAGAAGATATATGGGCAGCCAGCAAACACATGAAAAAGTGCTCAGTCTCACTAATCATCAGAGAAATGCAAATCAAAACCACATTCAGATACCACCTAACCTCAGTAAGAATGACCATCATTAATAAAACATACAACAACAGATGCTGATGAGGACATGGAGAAAAAGAATGCTTCTACACTGCTGGTGGGAATGAAAACTGGTGCAACCTCTTTGGAGGACAGTGTGGTGATTTCTGAAAGAACTAGAAATTGACCTTCCATATGACCCAGCAATCTCCTACTGGGAATATATGCAGTGGAACTCAAATCATTCTACAAAAAGATACCTGCACATGCATGTTTGTTGCAGTTCTATTCACAATGGCAAAAACATAGAACTAACCATGTTACCTATCGAAGATGGACTGGATAAAAAAATATGTGGTACATAACACAATGGAATATTATGAAGTCAAAAAGAAGGGCAAATATATGGACTTCGCAGCAACCTGGATGGATTTAGAGTCTATCATACTCAGTGATCTGTCACAGAAACAAAGAACAGAGTACCTTATATTCTCATTCATAAACAGAACTCGAACAATTTTCATAATACTATGAGAAAGTGATTGGTAGCAGTGGAAACTGTCAGGGGAGGGGGAATGGGATTGGCAGTTGAGAGAAACTGCCAGGGGAGGGAGAGACACACTTCATCAACAAGGGTACCTGCGTAATGAACATTTGTATTCCTAACTCTTAATTGGAACCCATGCCTTTAAAATAAAAAATAATCAATGAATAAATCATAAATAAAGAGTGAGGCAGCTGAGGCCACATGCAAAAAATTGATTCATTTATGTAAATTTACGAGGTATAAGTGTAATTATGGTACATGGGTATGTTGCATAGTGGTGAAATCTGGGGTTTGGTGTACACCTGAATATGTACATTATACGTATTCAATAATTCCTCAGCCATCCTTCATCCATCTTCTACTTTCCCACCCTTCAATCTCTTCAGTGACTATTATTCTACACTCTATGTAAGTGTGTACACATTATTTAGCTCCCACTTATGAAAACATGTGGTATTTGACTTTCTGTTTCTGAGTAGCTTCACTTAAGATAATGGCCTGCAGTTCCATCCATACTGCTGCAAAAGACGTGATTTTATTCTTTTTATTGACTAAATAGTATTTCTTTGAGTGCATGCATGTATACCACACTTTCTTTATCCAATCATTCATTGATGGACACAAGTTTATATATTTGCTATTGTGAACAGTGCCGCAATAAACATACAAGTGTAGGTATCCTTTTGATATAATAATTTCTTTCCCTTATATTTTTAGTTCTTTGGGAAATATTCATATTGTTTTTCATAGATGTAATAATTTACATGTATATACATTGCCTTTTCTCTTCATCCTCACCAACGTCTGTTATTTTTTTACTTTAAAAGAATAACTATTTTGACTAGTGCAACACGATGTCTCATTGTGGTTTTCATTTGCCATTTAATGATTAGTGATATTGAGCATTTCTGAGATACTCATTGGCCATCTGTATGTCCTTTTGTCAAAAAATGTCTCTTCATGCTCTTTGCTCACTTTTTAATGGAATTATTTGTTTTGTTGCTGTTTTTGTTGTGTTGTTTGAGTTCCTTATAAACTCTGGATATCTGATATCTGTCAGATGTATAGTTTGCAATTACTTTCTCCCATCTTGTTTGTTGTCTGTTCACTCTGTTGATTATTTCTCTAGCTGCACAGAAACTTTCAGGTTTAAATCCCACATGTATTTTTGTTTTTGTTTCTTGTGTTTTTGAGGTCTTAGTCATGAATTGTTTGTCTTGATCAATGCCTAGAAGCTTTTCTTCTAGTATTTTTATAGTTTCAGGTCCTAAAATACATTTAAGTGTTTTATCCTTGTTGAGTTGATTGTTTATATGGTGAGAGATAGGAATCCAGCTTCATTCTTCCACAAGTGACAATCCAGTTCTTGCAGCACCATTTATTGAAAAAGGGTATCTATTTCCCATTGTAAGTTTTTGTTGACTTTGTCAAAGATTAGTTGCCTATAGATATGTGGGCTTTTTATAGATATGTGGGTTTTAACCTATATATCCATTTTTATACTGATATCATGTTGTTTTGTTACTATAGACTTGTATTGCAATTTGAGGTCAGGTAATGTGATGCCTCCAGCTTTGTTCTTATTGCTTTGGGTTGCTTTGGCTCTTTTTTGATTCTATAGTAATTTTAGATATTTTTCCAATTATGTGAAAAATTATGTTGGTATTTTGATAGGGATTACATTAAATCTGTTGATTGTGCTGGGGCACTGTGATCATTTTAATGATATTAAGTTTTCCCAACCATGAGAATGAGATGTTTTTTCATTTGTTTGTGTCACTTAGAGTTTCTTTCATAAGTGTTTTTTACTTTTCTTTGTAGAGACCTTTCACTTCCTTGGTAAATATACTCCTAGGCTTTTTTTTTTTTTTTTTTTGTAGCTGTTGTAAATGGAACTGTCTTCTTTATTTGACTCTCAGTTTGATTGCTATTGGTGCATAGAAATGCCACTATTATTTTTACATTGATTTTGTATTCTAAGACTTTACTTAATTCATTCATCAAATCTTAGTTTTTTTGGCAGAGTTTTGAAGCTTTTCTAGGTATAAAAGCTTGCCCATTTCTTAATCAGATGATTTACTTCTATAGAGTAGTTTGTCTCTTATAAATTTTGAATATTAATCTCTTATCAGATGTGCAGCTTGCAAATAGTTTTTCCCACTCTGTACATTATATTTGCACTCATAATTGTTTTCTTTTTTGTGTGGAAGTTTATTTATCTTAATGTAATTAAGTTAATGTAATATGTCTACTGTTGCCTTCATTACCTGAACTTTTGGATCTAATTTTTAAAAATATAAATAAAATAATAAGTTGCTCAGATCAATGTGTAGTTTTTCTCTATGTTTCTGTCTAGAACTATAACACTTCAAGATCTAATGTTTAAATTCTTTCAACATTTTAAGCTGACTTTTACATATAGTGTGTCAAAAACCCAACTTTATATTTTTGTGTATAAATATCCAGTTTTCTAACATCATTTATATGTTATAAATTTAATGTTTTAAAATCTGCTGAGACTTATTTTGTGACCTAACATATAATATATACTGGAAAATGTTTTGTTTGTGTTTGAGAAGAATATGTACTCTGTTGCTATTGAATGAAATGCTTTTTACACATCTATTAGGTCAATTTGGTCTAAAGTTTGTTCAAGTCCAATATCTCCTTATTAAATTTCTGTCTGGAAAAATCTGTCCAATAATGAAAGTGGCAAATTGATGTACACTATTATTATAATATAGCAATCTAACTCTTCTTTCTTATTCTTTAATATTTGCTTTATATATCTAGGTGTTTCACTGTTGTGTGCATACATTTTCATTTATTTTCTTTTCCTAATTCATTTTAGCAAGTGCTTTCCACATTTCTCTCATTTAATCTTTTTTATGACGTGAAGAACTACATTCAAAACTACAAACCTTTTTTACTTTGGGCTGTAACCATGGATAATAACTTTAAAAAAGCACAATGCTTGCACAATGCTAATTAATTAAGTTAAGCAATGTGTACACAAATTATTTCCAATTTTTATTGCAATTTTCCCTTAACAATTGAATAAATCACAACTTTATATAGTTTCTATGTCAGAAATATATTAGGACATATGTAAGTTATATAAGATTGCTTTGGCAGGTTTAATTAGAACTATTAGAAAAAAATTCTTATGATATTAAGATATTATTTGGAAATGCACAATTATCTTTAAATTTCATAATAAATTATTAATGCTTTAATGAGCAACTGAAGGATGTCATTCTTAATAATGAAATTTTATTGAGCATATGCTGTTGGCTAAGACTGGAAATGATTATGTACTTCTTAACTCTTCGAATCTTAATCAAACAATAACCCTATTGTACTGTTATTTAACTGTTTTGTTGCAGAGAAGAAAATTGAGGGCTAGAAAGAAAGACTTGGCTAAGAAACTTAATAATGCATCTTAGAACCATGGCCACAGAATCCAGAGTTTTAAGAACTACAGATAATTCAATTAGAATATACTTAAATATATTAGAAGAAGTAAAAAAATGCAAGCCCAACTGATGCCACATCTAATTTGCAGGGTTACATACTTCTTATAGTATAAAAGCATTTGGTAATAATATGATTTAGAACTTAAGTGTGTGAGCCTTGAGAACAAAGTTGACAAAGATTTTAAAGTTATGAAATTTCTGTTTTTACATTTACAAACAGAACTTGTAAGTTCAATCAGTGTTGAAAAGAATCCAGTTCTGTATCTTAGGCAAGCAATACAGAACCTAAGATAACAGACAGGATGACTTCATATTGCATGAGTCCATTTATTTGAAGTCAAAGACTAGAAAAAAAAATCTCTGATAACAGAAATAAAAAAAATGGTTTCTTCTGTTGGATATGGTTGAGAACTGTGTAAAGCATCTTATACATTACTGCTAGTAGTATTTCTTGATCTCTGTGCTGGCTATATGGGCATACAGATTTTGTGAAAATACAATAAGCTGTGTATTACGATTTGTACAATTATCTTTTTATGTTATATACATCAATTAAAAAGTGGAGGAAAATTGCTTTCAACAATAATTACAAATATATCATCTGGCTGTCTTTATTCACTCAAAATTATGTTTTTTGTAACATAGTAGTTTCCTTGTTATAAATATTTTAACATGAAAAAACTACATTTAAATATAGAAATGAATAAGTAAATCAATAGTAGTAATTGTGTTACAGAATAATGTGTTCATTTAAAAAATATTTGCAATATTTAAAATTACTTACCTAAAAAGAGAAAAAGGTTAATATTATGATTCAAATTAGAAATGCTTAATGGAGAAATTGGTTTAAGATGTGATTTTACATAGTAATTCTAAAGATTACATATACTGTAATTATAAGCATTTAAAGGGACTGAATAGTCAGCACAGTTATAAATTAAATGTATTCGTTTTATAAAATAATTAAGGTTTTGACAGCCTTATTTATTAGTACCTTTTAAGCATTTATAAAATAGATGGACAGTAAATTAATAACTACAGTATTGAATTATTAATGTGAAAGGGTTAAAGTGAACTAAGGACTAAACCAGTAGTCAACTAAGTGGGACTTATTGATTTTCCTGTAACAAGAGAGGAATCTCCAAAATAAATTAGGAATGCCTCCCAGAAAGATGGACCAGGAGATTTCTTTTTGCAAATCACAGACTTGTACTGAATGTTTCTGAGTAGCCATGGAAAGTGGGGATCAACACCAGAATGGTTTGTTTTTCTTAGGTGAAATTAAAGAATCATTCTGAATTGATTGCTGTCATTTGCTGAGGGCAGCTTGACAAAAGGATATTTCTGATATTTGTTGGAAGGCCATGATGAATGAATTAGGACTGGATATGTCATTGGTGAAAAAGTAGTAGTCTCAGAAATGAGTTGCTATGACACTTTACAACTGTAGCATGACTTTGGGAAAAATAGTTTCCTGTTCACCTAGCAGCTGACTTTCTCTGTGTTTGTTATCACAATCTGATTAATGGCATGGCTGATTTTCATGCTTGCAGTTCCAATATATATATTTATTTTGAGTTGAAATCTCACTCTTTTGCCCATGCTGGGGCGCAGTAGCACACTGATAGCCACTGCAGCCTCGACCTGCTGGACTCAGGTGATCCTTCTGTCTCATCTTCCAAGTGACGGAACTATAGGCGCACACCACTGCACCTGGCTAATTTTTTAACTTATTGTAGAAATGAGGTCTTGCCAAGTTTCGCAGGCTTGTCTTGAACTCGTGGGTTCAGGCAATCTTCTTGCCTCGGTCTCCCAAAGTGCTGGGATTATAGGCGTGAGCCACTACTCCAGTTCCAAGTTGATATTTTCAATTCATAGTCCCAGGTTAGTGTTTACTTTCTAACAATAGTTAATTATATTTTAAAATAGAGTCAAACATTAATTCAATACTTTTAAAAAATTTATTTGTAATACATGCTAACTTTTTAGAATAGAATAGATTTATAAATTAACTTAAACTTAAATGAAAAATTACAACCAATTAATAATTATTTTAAAACTCTAAAGTAGCCAAAATATATCTTTCTGTACAAAATGCTGTTATCAATGGCACCAAAATTTCACAATGAAAAATCAGGAAGTTTGCTTGTTGGTAATGACTTTACATTCAGTTCTGCATGGTACTAAAGCCTTCTGCATAACATGTGCATTCTCCTACAGCACAATTCATTCTAGAAAGCAGATTGCAAATTTTGAAAATGATAAAACTTTCCTGAGTATAAGAACTGTTCTTTGTCTTCTTTGTTGAAACTTGTGCATACTTTTATTTAATCAGGCAAAAATTTTTGTATATGAATTTTACACTTTTGCAAAAGTTATTATACTAACTCTATCTCATAGTGTAGTAATTACATTTGCTTATTTGTTTGTGACGTTGGCTTTTCTTGTCAGATTTGAAATACTGACTTTATAAGTCACTATTCTTATGCCATTGAATATTTTATTTTTCAAAGAACTTCCTTCCTTCCTCCTTCCCTCTTTCCCTCCCTCCCTCCCTCCCTCTCTTCCACCCTTTCTTCTTTCCTCCCTTTTCCCTTTCTCCCTTTTCTTTTTCTTCCTCCTTTTTTTTCATTGTTTTGCTCCTTTCTTCTCTAGGAAGGGGGATGGAAATTAAATATACAAGATTTCCCCCCAGATTTACTTTTTCTACAAAAACAAAGATGACATACCAGTCTGCTATTTGTCCTCTCCCCAAAATTTTGTTGGACCTCTGGAGAATCCAAGGCAATGATAAATTGATTTGAGTGCAAGCAGAAGGTTCATAAGTTTTATCTCTGTCCCTGAAGAGTAAGAACAATTGTGGCTGAATAATCAGCATTCATAGTCAGGTACTCTCATATTGATTTCTGATCAAATTTGAAACCAACTCATAGTAACATGCCAGATGACTATATTCTCCAGTTCCTTTTGACCTACACCACTACAAATTTTAATTTTATTCAATGTGACATAAGCAAAAACATGGAAAAATAAGGATATGAGTTCAAAACCAGGAGAATACATTAGATTATAAAGGCTTAAGATTTCTTACAGGAGCCACTTGTATGGATGAATAGAATCAAAACAGTGTTCTCTGCCTGGTGTTTGGTGGGTCCCTCAATTCCTTGGACCGAGGAAAGCCCACAGGCAATAGGAGTTCTGATGAAACTCAGTAGCATCCTGCTAACATTGTCAAACTGGTCATTCACTAAAAATTCACTAAACAAAGCTACAATATAGCATAATGCTCCAATTCCTTTTGCTAGCTTTAAATTCTTATGAAAATTTTTTTTCTTATGAATAACTTCCTACAAATATTCCTAATACTTGATGACTTTAACCCTTGATATTACAAGAGTTTTCTAGGCTTTTTTTTAGATATAGATGACATCAGTTATTTAGATGTAGATGACAATGAGTCTATCTAGCTATAGATTTTTTATTTACTTGTCCACCCTTTTATTTTTAAAATTTTTTTTAAATTTTATTTTTTGTTTTCTTACAATATTTTGATATTTCACAATGGTTAGGATAATCCTTTCTTCATTTGCGTGTTACTAGGAGTCTGTTTTCTAAGCACCTAAATATTCTAGTGTGGATAAAATTAAAATTTTTTAAAATTTCTAGAACAAGCCTGTAATCCCGTGCCTTGGGAGGCTGAGGTGAGTGGATTGCCTGAGCCTGCGGGTTTGAGACCTGCCTGGGCAACTTGGTGAGACCTCATCTTTACAATAAATCAAAAAATTAGCCGGGTGTGGTAGCGCGCACCTGTATTTCCAGCTACTTGGAAGCCTGAGGCAGAAGGATCACCGGAGCCCAGTAGGTTCGAGGCTGCGGTGGCTGGAAGCAGCCACTGCACTCTAGTCTGGGTGACAGAGTGAGACTCCAACTCAAAAAAATAAAAAATAAAATAAAAATAAATAAATGAAATTTCTAGAACAGTATCACTATGTTCTCCATATATATGCATATATGCATGTGTGTTCATATATATTATATGAGTGGACATATATGTAAATGATATTCATATATATGTTCAATCAACAAATATCTATAAGGTAATGTATGTTAGCACCTGCAATCCTAGCACTTTGGGAGGCTGAAGTGAGAGAATTTTCTGAATCCAGGAATTCAAGATCAGCCTGGGTAACTTGATGAGACCTGGTCTCTAAATAAATTTTAAAAAATTAGCTGGGCATGGTGGCACACACCTGGAGAACCAGCTACTTGAAAGGCTGAGATGAAAGGATTGCCCAAGTCCAGCAGGCCGAGGCTGTGGTGGTAGTGAGCATGCAACTGCACTCCAGCCTGGGAGACAGAATGAGACTTCTAAATAAGTAAATAAATAAATAAATAAGGTAATGTATGTTATGAGTTGGAGTAGAAATTAGTTCTTTGATATTATTTCACTATTACATTTTAATTGTAGAATGTGTAAGTTTTCTATTTTAATGATTATGAATAGTAGGATTATACATGTTTATTTTTATTTAATACATGCTATTAATGTTGTTGTTGCCGAAAGTGGTAAATCTGGTATACAAATATTTTTGCTAATTTTTATGTTTTATTTTTTGCCACAGAACCTATATATTTCTTGAGAAGTTCAGTTAATTAATACATCCAAGAGATAGTACATAACTCGGGCTCAGAAACACAGAAAGTTTAATTCCCCCAACCAGCAATTGATATGTACATAGGTGAATAATCCAAGTTGGTACAGAACTAATCATTAGCCATACTAACAAGGTTAGCCTGGTTTCTCTTTTTTTGCCTCTCTTATTCTATCTCTCTATTTCCACAATTTTTTGGATCCCTCTCATTCCTGACTCTAATAGCCTTAAGAAGAAAGAATTTAAGTTTGGATCTGCTAGTATGGGACCATATGCCTGAGGATTAGAAAAAAGTATTAGAATAACGAGAAACTGGAATTTATATCTGAAAAATATAAGACTAGATCTTCATGAGTTTATGTGAGTTTCTGAGTCCAGTTGTGCCTAATGACACCTGTATATTTTTCAGGTGTGTGCTGATACACTTATTTTATACTTCTGCAAGAATCATTGTAAACTGAGCTCTCTTTTTCTTATACCAGAAACTATAACTAATAACAACTAATTGAAACAATGGCAAAATAGCATTTGAGAGTGATTTATGTTTTATGAGTCTTTCTACACACACACACACACACACACACACACACACCCCAAATACTTGAGGGAAAATCAAAATACTTTGGTCCTCTCCAAATTTCATGTTGAAATATAATCCGCAATGCAACATTATTAAAAAGTGTGGTCTTAGGAGGTGATTTAGTCATCAGGGTTCTATTTTCATGAATGTTATTAGCATCCTTATAAAAGGTCTCGATGTCGAAGGTTGTGTTTTCACACACTTCTGTCCCTTCCACCATATGAGGACAGAGCATCATTCTCTCTGGAGGATGCATTCTCTCTGGAGGTGCATTCTCAGAAGGAAAGATATGATCCCCCACCAAACACAAAACCTGCCAGTGCTTGATGTTGGAATTTCCGGCCTCCACAGAGAGAAACACGTTTTTCTATTCTTTATAAATTACTCAATCTCAAGTATTTTGTTATTGCAGTACAAATGGACTAAGACAGTCCACATCTACCTAAATAAATCTAAATTTCAATAATAATGACTCTATAATCAATTTCTAAAGAAGATTATGATTGACGATACTCATTAAATACAAACTACCATAATATGTCCTAGGGAAATGAAATTGAAATAAGAAACAGACATTTTCCTCAAGATGGCAGTACATTATTTGAGTCTTCTGAGAAGCAGATGCCATAACAGGATAAGAAATGAAAGAGATTATTAGCCGGGCTCGGTGGCTCAGCCTGTAATCCCATGCTTTGGGAGGCTGAGGTGAGTGGATTGCCTGAGCCCGTGGGTTCAAGACCCGCCTGGGCAACTTGGCGAGACCTCATCTCTACAATAAATAAAAAAATTAGCCGGGCATGCTAGCACACGCCCGTAGTTCCAATTACTTGGAAGGCTGAGGCGGAAGGATCGCCGGAGACCAGCAGGTCAAGGCTGCAGTGGCCAGGAGCGGCCACTGCACTCCAGTCTGGGCGACAGAGTGAGACTCCCACTCAAAAAACACACACAAAAAAAACCCCCAAAAAACAAAAAAGAAAGATATTATTTGGAGAAAATGCCTAGGAAGGAAAGCAGAGAGGGCGCCAGAGAAGGAGAAAGACACATATTTGACCCCTGTGAAGTTGAAAGGAAAGAGGAAGGATTAAACAAGGGACTCACACAATTTGGTCAGCCCAAAGCTGTTTGCTAAATCAATCCCATGTCTCAGAGGAACTGGCTTGTGTACTCAGTCACTGGCTGTTAACAACCTAGGGACAACATGCTCTCAGCTAAAACTTAGAGCTGGATCCAGAGGGCTGACAGCAGTGACAGCCAGTCTGTCATGCTCTCTGACCCAGAAGATTTGATGGACACATTTTCAATCTCCACCTACAACTAGATGTAAAATGAGTTAGAAGGCAATGTATATTAGCAAAGTTATAATAATTTTACTAATAAAACCTTACTATATAAAACTAATAAACACACGCACAAAGGACATTGAAATTAAATTTATAAGGAAAAAGAAGCTTCAAAGTAAAAAAGCAATAGTTGACCTGGCCTTTGAAGGATGACTAGGGTTTCTGTAGCATAGGAAATGGAAGAATGACTTTCCAGCAAGGGAACAAATAACCAATATTGCGAAGACACTGAAATACATGGGAGTGTGTGTGGCAGCCAGTATTTTGATGGTCCCTCTATAAAACTGTGAGGGAGATAGGTTAGAATAGATTGAGGAGAATGTATCTTGCAGGTCAAGGAAGTGCTAAAAATTAATATGTGTGAAGAAAGTGACCTGATTTGATTATTACACATTGTATACATGCATCCAAATATCACACTGTACTCAATAAATACCGAGGGTACCAAAAATATATACACATATTAAGAGATGCTATCTAGCTATACTTTTTGAAGTGGAACTGAATTTTGATAGCAATGAGTAGTATGACTTTCCTTCAAAGGATGGCATTAATCAAATGAATGCTAGTGTCATCATCACCATGTGCAGGCAGACAGTCAAAGAAAATAGTAGAAGCACAGCTGTCATTGGAGGAGCACAAGACAATTTTGAAGTGGTATTTGAAATTCAAGAAGTTGTGGAAACACAACAGCAACAGAGATGTGATTATGCAACAGACCCTCCAAAACGCCTAACAATCACATGCATTTGTGGTAAGTTTGAGATGCATGGTACTGTGTGTGATGTGCACAAGGAAGATCTGGCACAGCAACAAGTCCTGCAGTAGTTTTCTGAAATCCAAAGTGTCTGGATGCTGATGGTGACCACCCTGAGCACCTCTTGTAATTACAGAATTCAAATGTGACTTGTATTCATCTTTTGTGATTGGTATATATTGAGTAATACCATTTTAATTACAGTTTTTTCCCTTTCTTAAGATGTATATACATATTTTGGCACCCTTTGTGTGTACAGTTATAATGTGTCAGTTAAAATTATAATAAAAGCAAAAGAAAGAAAGCGATACATGAAAGAAGTTGTGAGACAGCTAATTCTGGTGTCAAAAAGAGGCTGGGGCAAACTTCCTTCGTACCCTCCTGCTGTGGAGATTGTCTGTCTTCTTAATAAATCCTACTTTCAAAAAAAGAGGCTGGGCTAGAAATGGAGGGTTGAAGGAGGGAGTAGAAGGCAGCTCAGAAGTGAGGGTGGGGTTGGCACAAGACAGTGGGGATGAAGATGGCTAAGGATTGTCAAGGGGAGAGGAGCCAGGAGGAAGGAACAAATCTGGTTGGTTAGTACCCTTGTCCTGTCAGATGGTACAAGTGAAAACATAAAAGAGTTTCAGGGCTGGTCATGTCTATGTTTACAGAATTCAAGACACAGTTCATAGTGTATTAAGTTGTCACTTTTCTCCCAGCTGCCAGGGTCTGAATCCCAGTGCCACCATTTATCAGAAAATGGGCAAGTTCCTTAAATTCTGTGCCCTAGTTTCCTCATTTGTAAAATGAGAGTAATGTTAATTCTACATTTAGAAGTTATTTTGAGTATTAGATAACATAATCGACTATAGTTACTATTTCATCATCATTACTATTATTGTTTTATAGAAATGCTTAGCAGTCAGTTCTGTAATTAATAGTTTTTGTTTTCCACAGATTCATAAAAATATGGGCAGATGAAAAGTAAGTTTACATTAGGCAACCTAATTTGTAAAACTCTTTATATATATTTATTAATGTTTAAGATGTTATAATTCCAAGGCATCTTTAATATATTACTAAGTTCATGAAAACACATATATAATTTGAACATAGTTGGTTCTCTATTATCAATTCCTAATCACAGCAATTTGCTATATCTCTGGCATCCTTGAAAAACTAAATTGGAATGGTTAGATAATAAAGACAAATTTCCTAAATTAGAATAGATAGCTGCTTTTTGAGAGAGAGAGAGAAAGAGGGAGAGAGAGGGAGGGAGAGGGAGAGAGAGAAAGAGGGAGGGAGAGAGAGAGAGAGAGAGAGAGATAGAGAGAATACAAGCCAAACTTCTCTCCTCTCCTCTCTCCTCCCATGCTAACACGGCGTATTTATAGCTCGTTTCCTCGCACTTCATAGTAAGGCAACACATTTTATCTCTTAGCTCTTTTTCTTTTGGTTTAGTTTAACCTCTCATTGAAAAATATTGTGCTCATGTTGCTATTTCTTGATTCATGAATTTTAGAACTTGTCTACTTTTACTTACTGCTATGCTACATTAAGATTATGTGCATCACATTGAGTATGAAATGCATTATATATTATTACATTATGAGGTATGAAGATACAGGTTTTTAACTCACCCTGCCACTTCCTTTCCCCCATCTTTCCAATGCTAATAACCTTTATCTAGATCATGCTAAGTGCTAAGTATTAGCATTATTATACACACATAAATATTGTTAACTGTAGATCAAATGATATACTGTGGATGCTTTTTAAATTTTTTATTGGTATATAGTATTTGTATATGTTTACAGAATAAATGTGATATTTTGTTGCATACATAGTCTGTGTAATGATCAAATCAGGGCATTTGGGGTATCCATCACCTCAATTATATATCATTTATATGTGTTGTGAGCCTTTCAGGTACTTTCTAATAGCTACTTTGAAATGTGAAATACATATTATTAACCATAGTCATTCTACTTTGTTATAAAACATTAGGAGCTTTTTCATTCCACAGTGTATATACTCCACATTTTCTTTAACCATTTTTCTTTTGGAGTACAAAAGTTGATCTCATTTCCTAGGTATTATGACTAGTGCTGCAATAAATATGCGAGTGCAAGTACCCCTTTGATATACTGATTTTTTTTTTCCTTTGTATAAATACCCAGTAGTGGGATTGTTAAATCATACGGTAGTCTAAATTTTAGTTTTAAGAGAAATCTCCATTCTGTTTTCCATAGTGGTTGTACTAATTTACATCCCCATCATCAGTGATATACCATGAATGAGTCCTCTTTTCTTTAAACTTGTTAAACTTGGTGGGAGTGTAAACTAATACAGCCTCTGTGGAAATCAGGTATTGCAATTCCTAAAAGCTCTAAAAATCGACCTTCCATATGACCCCGCGATCCCTCTACTGGGAATGTACCTGGAAGAACTCAAATCACTCTATAAAAAGATACCTGCACACATATATTTATCACAGGATTGTTCACAATAGCAAGGACATGGAACCAACTGTGCTGCCCATCAAAAAAGGGCTAGATTTAAAAAATGTGGTACATATTCACAATGGAATATTACACAGCCATAAAGAAGAACAAAATCATGAACTTCACAGCAAGCTGAATGGAATCAGAGTTTATAATACCTAATGATCTTTCACAGAAGCAAAAATATAAGTATCACATATTCTCGCTCATAAGTGGACCTTGAACATCTACTGTAATACTATAAGAGAAAGATTGACAGTAGTGGAAAACTGTGGGGTGGGGGGGTAGAGAGGTGGGATTAACAGTAGTCGATATCTGCCTGGGGAAGGGGGGACACACCTCATCAACAAGGGTAACTGCACAATGAATATTTATATACCTAACCCTGAATTGTACCCCACAATTTTAAAATTAAAATTAAAAAATAAAGCCGGGCTCAGTGGCTCAGCCTGTAATCCCGCGCCTTTGGGAGGCTGAGGTGAGTGGATTGCCTGAGCCCGCGGGTTCGAGACCTGCCTGGGCAGCAAGACCTCATCTCTACAATAAATCAAAAAATCAGCCAGGCGTGGTAGCGCATGCCTGTAATTCCGGCTACTTGGAAGGCTGAGGCGGAAGGATCGCTGGAGCCCAGCAGGTCGAGGCTGCGGTGGCCGGGAGTGGCCACTGCACTCCAGTCTGGGCGACAGAGTGAGACTCCAACTCAAAAAATAAATAAATAAATAAAAATAAATAAAATAAAAATAAAAATCTTTCACTTGTTTTGTGATGTGTTTCTAAACGTATTTTTTCCTAATTTATCAATCCATGCATCTCTACTCTCAAAGAGAGTAGAGATTCTACTCATTATCAAGCACTGCTCATTATCAAGCACTGTATCACAGGGCTGTCATCCTCAGACTCTGCTATAATGAATTTATTACTTTCTAAATATCATATATTTCTACTTTTTGCTTATTTCTTTATTTTCAGGAGTATTCCTCAAGTGATTATCAAGAAATTGATAGAAAGAAAAACTTGTAAGTTTTTTGAGTACTTGCAAATTGGTAATATATTTCACTCTTGCCAGCTTAACATTCCAGGTTAAAATCATTTTACTAAAACATTTTGAAGGCAGTGCTACCCTGTCCTTCATCATCTATTTCTGCTCTTAAAAACTTCAACGTGATTCTGATTTTGTTTTTGTTTCTTTATGTGACTTTAGAAGCTTGTATCTTCCTTTTATTTTGAAGTTTTGGTATTTTCCTTTGGTATCATTGGTATGCTTTGGTGTTGCCTTTTTTCTTTTTCTTTTTTTACACTTAAAATGAATGAAGTTTATTATGTCATATTTGTTCTTCAATAACTTCATTCATTTAAAAAACATTACTATCTAAAATAAAACTCCTTAATATATTGAGCGTTATACATTCATATTACATCTTTTTCCCCTTTTTATTTTATTTTATTTATTTATTTATTTATTTTGAGTTGAAGTCTCACTCTGATGCCCAGACTGGAGTGCAGTGGCCGCTCCCGGCCACAGCAGCCTCACCTGCTAGGTTCCGGCGATCCTTCCGCCTCAGCCTTCCGAGTAGCCGGAATTACAGGCGCGTGCTACACGCCCGGCTGATTTTTGATTTATGTAGAGATGAGGTCTCGCTGCCCAGGCGGGTCTCGAACCCACGGGCTCAGGCAATCCACTCACCTCAGCCTCCCAAAGGCGCGGGATTACAGGCTGAGCCACCTAGTCTGGCTTTATTTTATTTTAAATATGTGCGGTACAAATCAGGATTAGGTACATAAGTCGTCTACATTCAGGTGAAGTTTGGGCCTCCAACTGGTCCTCACTTCCCTTGGTTTAGGATCAGGTTCCCTTAGTGATGTTATGTGCCCCCCTCCATCCCCTGGCAGTGTCCCGCTACTGCCAAACCCTCTCTTGTAGCAATGTTCAGGATCCACTTATGAGTGAGAACATGTGGTATGCAGTTGTTTGCTTCTGTGATAGATCACTGAGTATGATAGTCTCTAAATCCATCCAAGTTGCTGCGAAGTTCACAATTTTGTCCTTCTTTCAGGCTGCATAATATTACATCATTTATATGTACTACATTTTTTTATCCTGTTCACTTTTGATGGGCAGCATGGTTGGTTCCATGTTTTTGCTATTATGAATAGTACTGTGGTTCTGGAGAATTGCCTGGGCACTTCTATTTGAAGAAAGATGCTCTTCAATTATGGATACTTCTGTGTTGGATTTCTGTGGTTAAAATGATGTCATCACAACAAACTTTTATTGTCTCCTCTGCATGACAGAAAATAAGCCTGGACCCATTTATCAAAATCTCCATCCCCAGATGGTTGTGAGTTAGAAGCTGCCTCTGAGTGGGATTCCAGGGACAGTGGTATTCACACATTGGGAAGATGGTAAACTCCCCAGATGAACCTCAGAATTAAAAGACACAGACAACAAAGCAATGATCCCCAACCTTCAGGATTTTTTAAAATTTTGCTTCCTGGCAAAACTTCTGAGAATCACTTACTTTTTAAATTGAGACTGAGCAGATCCTCCCTTGAGACTTTCAGGTGCCAGATATCTTCTGAAAATTCCCAGCCTTAGTGCTTCAAGTAGTGGATTGCCTAAGTGATTGGTGCTCATGAGAATCCTGAGACACAGTGGGGACTTGGAGAGCTCTTGGTTATCACCTTCTTCTATTCACTCTCACCTCACCTTTGTGCATTCAGTTTTTCCAAGGATTATGCACAACTCAAACTTTCTGTCTTAAAAGATCTTCTTTAGCCGGATGTGATAGTGGGTGCCTGTAGTTCCGGCTACTTGTAAGGCTGAGGTGGTAGGATCGCTGGAGCTCAGAAGGTCGGTGCTGGGGTGGCCGTGAATGTGCCGCTGCACTCCAACATGGGCGAGGAGTAAGACTCCAACTTAAAAAAAAAAAAAAAAAGGCCTTACACGGAATACCAAGAAAGTCTTCTCTTGTCCAAATGAACCTGGCAGATGCACTTTTTTGGTTACTTACTTGATAATGGACCCCTTATGGTTGTCTCTGCCTACACTTTGTAGAACTTGTTATTCTATTAATGGAATTATTTTAATTTTCCTGGCGATTTTTACTTCTTCTTTCAGTTGTATACTTAGGAAGTTTTCTTGATTTTGTCCTTTGCTCATTTAATTTCTTTATTTTAGCTAATACATTTTTCTTTTTTTTCTTTTTCTTTTTTTTTTGAGTTGGAGTCTCACTCTGTCGCCCAGACTGGAGTGCAGTGGCTGCTCCCGGCCACCGCAGTCTCTTCCTGCTGGGCTCCGGCGATCCTTCCACCTCAGCCTTCTGAATAGCCAGAATTACAGGCGCGCGCTACCACGCCCGGCTAATTTTTTTTTATTTTATTGTAGAGATGTAGTCTCGCCTGCCCAGGCAGGTCTCGAACTCGCGGACTCAGGCAATCCACTCACCTCAGCCTCCCAAAGGCGCGGGATTACAGGCTGAGCTACCGAGCCCGGCCTAACATGTTTTTCTAAGAGTACTTACTTTCTGAGCTCATATTGGTTTTCTTAATAACTACCTACTATTTTGTCAGTGCCAAGTCCTTTTCAGGAAATTTGTTATAGCTTTTATGTGAGATAACCTTCTATTCTCTGTATTGTCTTTTTCCCCTTACATCTGTTTTTCTCCCTTGGTTTGCATGTTTGTTAGAGGCGTTTTAAAATATGTGGTGACCTTAGATTTCTATTTGGAAATAAAATACTAAAAGCTTAAAACGTTTAGTGGAAATGTCATTATTGGACAGGTGAATGGATGGATTTTTGACAAAACATTGCTTATTAAAGAGTTGGCTGTTTTTTAAAGGACCCCAATTGGCAATATCCAAAGAGGTTTCTTGGTACTTCTGATCTTTGCTGAAGAATAATTTTCCACACTCCCCTAAGAGTCCATGCCTGGTTAGAAACATTCTGTGAGTTGGAAAGGAGAAGCCTGGGGGAACCATTTGTTAAGTATGCAAATGTAATTAATCTTCCTGTTTCCCACTCCTTAACTTACTCCCTCTATCTGCCATGTTTGATGTACCTAGAAGGCAAGTGTTCATTGTTCAATGTCTGCAGAGAGTAAGGTACTAGCCTCATGCCTGAAGGTACAACATTTCAGCCCAAACTCATGTATGATGACTAGTATTTGCAATTCATGAGTATCATTCGCTTATTTTCTTTAAAATCTATATAGTTCATCTTTTATTTTTTCTTTGTTGACTTTCTGCCTTGATGATCTGCCTTGATGATCTGTCTATTGCTATTGTTTTTTAAAATCTCCCTTCGTCTCCTTTTTATCCTCCGAAATGTAACTAACATCTTCTATTTACCACTCCTATTTTACTTGAACTTGTAATTTCATGCTTTTAGAGGTCTATATTGTCATTTTATGGAGGTTTTGGAAGGAAAAAGATAAATACACACAGTTAATCTCCATGTGCAGGTGGCATCCCAGAGTCCATTCTTGTCTTCACTCAGTACAATGCTTCACAGTGTTATTTATTCTGAGGAGTAGTGGGAGGAGGATAGAAAAGGGCTGAAGAGCTTAAACTCAACAAGCAAATTTATCTTTCAGGCTATAATTAGTCCTTCCTCAGACCATCTATTTTAGGCAAACGCTCAGTCTTACAGAATTTCTCTTAATTCATATGACAACTTACATAAGGTGATTGGGTGCAGGGCTTATGAAAGTTAGTTAGTGTCCATTCTTTTGTGTTTGTTTTTTTTTTCTGGGTCTAGTTAACAATGTGCTAATAACAGCTGTGCATCCAAATGCTGCTAAAAGTCAAAGCAGGTAAAATTGAGTCTGTTCACTGTTCCCTTTCTGCATGAGCACTGCAGGAATCATGGAAATCTTACTCAAGCCACATCACCTGCTTTCTAGGTGACTGCAGATGTCCCATATTGGCATGTGTGGATCATGAATGGCAGTCTCCTACCGTCCCAAACAGGAGGTACCTAAAACAAAACAAGAAGCAAAAACCAAGCAACAAACTGATTCTCATTTTCTGTGTGAATGTATCTAAACTTCGAGGAAATAAATCAGCCATATTACCAAGCAAAAAAGAAAGAAAGAAAGAGGAACTCATTCTTTTTTAGGTCTCCCCACCCCGACCTCTGTCTATATCTGATAGCAGAATCAGGAACCTGGCATCTCACCTCTTTATAATACTAGTCTTTAATCTATTCATCCATAGTGGATGCTTTTTTTATTTTTCAAATAGGCACATCTCTTACATTATATCTCGTATTCCATCAAACTATGACTAATAAACATGTATTCTTAGTTGTTCAGGCCTATGTTTATACATAAGAGATGCTAAGAAATTGAAAAGGATGAAATAAAATAACAGAAAATAAGTTGTTATGCCATTCTTCTCAATTATTTGGCATTTGAGTTGTCTGATTAATCTTGACAATTCTCTGTAGAATACCTAGAGTGAGAAGAGCAAAGTTCCCAAATGATAATTCTTTACCGCATGCCTGTTCACTTTCTATAATCTACATTATGGGGTGATTCAATTAAATTTCATTTAACTATAATCTATTTTAAAACTCAGTTTTTTTCCATGTTGCTAATGTGCCACAGCTGAGTCACTTGGAAGGTAAATATAAGGAGGTAAGAAGTTCCTGTACCTTAGCTTCCACACTCAATTTATGTAAAAAAGTAAAATTAAAATAGTTTCTCAACTCAAAGTTTTTTTATAAACCATGATATTATGGATCCCAAAATACATATAATAGAATATACACTGGTTAAAATACATGATTTTATACTTGTTAGTATTTAAAATGTATGAGTACCATGTCACATTTTCATTCATTTTCTTCTTTTTTAATTTTCTATCTTTTGCAATTTTGATCAAAGTAAATTACATTTCTTTCTGAATTTTCCATTGATGTTCTGGTGGGCACAATGCCAATACTACAATTTAAAAAAATGAAAAACTTTTAAAGTGGGAAAATCGGAAATTCATGCTGTGTCTGGTAGCAGAGTTTATCTTTTAAGTGTAAAAATCTCATTGTTTCTTTCCTAATTACAGTGTTAAATATGGGCAATTATTAAGTTACAGCTGAGTAGATATGAATATTTTATGTACATCAAATACCACCTGCAGTATGCTTGAATAGTTATTTCTGAAATATTATGCAAAAAAGGAACCTAAATTATTTATTGAACTCTTGAAGTGTTTAGTATCTCTGACTGTAGCAAAACACTATTATTTATTCACAGCTGTCAATTTTGAATTAACTTAAGGGTT